>NC_142803.1:60525615-60647045 GCF_049724085.1 Artemia sp. Qi Xiang Cuo | reverse complement strand
CTAATGTTAATTTCTGCTTGTTTTGAGTTTGACTCAGCTATTTATTGTAATTTCTGTTTGTTTTTCGTTTCATTTATTGACAGCGGTTTGTGGTAGTTTTATGCTTGGAAGAACGTTTGACTTTATTTCTGCTCAATTTTGGCTAAATGGAGCTCTTAAGTTTTCTTTGAAGAATTTTTTTGCGGAAAAATTTTCTAAATTAATTTCTGTTTGTTTTTTCATTGACATAATCTTTTTTGTGGAAAAAAAATGTCGTTTTAGTTTTTTTTATAAGAATCCATAATTTGGGTTGCTATTTGTATGATGGAGAAACTTTTTCTACAATTTTTAATCCTGAGACAAACAATATTTTTAACCTTATAACTCCTGAAGTTGACTTGAAAAATAAAACTTGATATCATTCCCGAAAGATTCTATCTATGCCTTGCGGCAACCTGAATACACTCACAATCTTTTTATTTATCTAAATTAAAAGAGCAGAAGTAGTAATAGTAGTAGCCCCAAAAGTTTCAACTTAATACCACCAGTCGTTCTCATATAGGGTAAAGTAACCGAAATTTTGGTCCCCCAAAATCCGTAACCAGAACAAAAATTTTCAGGTTACTTAAGCAGGCTTCAAAGCTGTTGATCGGAAACGGTCGTGCATTAGACTGAGCAGGGTTGCCACCGTCAGTAGGATTTTACTAGATCTAGTAAAAAAAATCTAGTAAATTTAGAGGATCTAGTAAATTTTCCGAAATTTAGTATAAGTCTTGATTTGTAGTAAACAAAACTTTTGTAATTTTCCATGAATTCAGGGAAAAGAATTAGGGTACATTCATTACAAAATCTGATTTCAATTACGTTAGATATTATGGCTACTTTTGTTCTCATTTTGCGATTTCGCGTCAACCCTAGCGCTTAAAAATCTCTACTTTTCTCTCGGCTTCTTCTTGATACTCGCTTTGAAAGGCAAACTATTTAAAATCAGCACTGGTATGCCGCCTTAATTTGTTTTCAGATAATTTTCATAGACTCTCGTAACAACTGCTACGTTTGTTAGCTAGCATTGTCCCTTTTTAAAGACGCTGTTGGAAACGAACTTTTTCCATACTTGCCCAAGTTTTTTCTGACTCTCTACAGCTTGCCCCATTCAAGTGCTGGAGCAGAGAGACAGTTCTTGATTTTGTCAGTCGTCAAAACTAAAAACCGCAATAGGCTAAATGTCTCGAGTGTTTCGTCCCTGATGAAAACGAAGCAACTTGTTCTCAGGCCCTCAAGTGGAGTACATGACTGGGTGATCCCCAGCAATTTGACTCGGGCTATCCAGAAACGGAAACAAGTAGATCCCTTCAGTCAGAATTCGAAACTAGTGGACACTTTAAATTCGGATGAGGCCGACGACGCTTAAAGCCTTTTAAGTGCAACTTTTTTTTAATTGGGACTACATATTTTTCTTCTTTTTTTCAATTTGAATGATTTGCCTGACCTGAAGACTATTGACACAATTTTATTTTATTTTTTTCAAACTAATTATTGTATGTTATATAGGTTTTCATTTTCTTGACAGACCTAGTCCAATTTGAGGTAAACTTTTTAATTTACATATTTTTACAACTAAACCGGGAGCCGATTACGTCATTTTCCGTTTTGAAGTGACATAGATTGCATTGGTTTTTGACTCCTTTGAATGCGAACGAAAGAAAATCCTGAAGAAATCAGTTCAAAAAAGAAAATCCTAAATTCATAGCTTTAAAATTTGACAGAAAGCTTTGTAAGCAACTTATCCCTTATTTAAAGACCAGCCCAATTAGCGTTTTAAAAGTGGCAAATTTCCTTTTAAAAATGCAAAATTGAAGGGTTTGGATTTCAAACCTAAAAATGGAAACTGGGGACAAATTTCAAAGGCCGTCACTTTCAAACACACCTCAGATTCTAAGCACTCCATCACCTGAATTGCTTCGTGAATATGAGTTGTAACTGTTTTTCTTTGTTGATTGTTTTTAATTTTTCAATATATCTGAATTTTATGACCTAAAGACCATTGATAAACTTAAAGCAGGGCTTCACCAGCAGGATTTCCAGAATCTAAGATTCCAGAATATGGTTTGACGCCTTGGATACACTGCATCTGGAACATGAGCCTATCCAGTAATACATCCACATAATAAACAAAAAAATGATTTTTGAACTTACAGGTTCCCAGAATTTTCAATCATACTATGAAAACGAAAAAAAGAGAAAAAAAGAAGAAAAAAGGAAAAAAGATTGTGGAAATCCTATTGACTATCCTCCTATAGTAAAAATCGATGGCTGATAGTGCGCGTGCGGCGGTAGCCCCATGCGCATTTTTTTTTTTTTGCATTTAGCAAAAACAGATACGATTTAGTAAATTTTTTCTCTCAAATTTAGTAAATTCTTCCAGGCCAGGGTGGCAACCCTGAGACTGAAGATAGTCAGTATTTGTTTCCACCCTCGTCTGTGGGTCGATATGCCGTGAAACTTCAAGAAGAAACGATTCTTCAGTTTCCGGGGACACATGTGTATTCAAGGTGCCTGACTGAAGTTTAGGATTTTGAAGTGAGTAGCCAACAAACGTAAATATTTGTTTACTTTTGAACGTACAAAAAATTGTTGCATTCGGTCTGTTGTAAATTAACTCCTTTTCTTGTTGGCATGCATAGAACAGGCTGTATGTGTTTCTTTACTTCAATTTTTTACCTAGATTAGCAAGGGACCAAAACAGGTTACTAGAGGACAAATTGTTTGATGGCTTCTATTTAGTTTCTCGCACCCGGACTGAAGAAATTTCAACTGTGTCGCTTCTCAATTATCACGGAAATTACCAGGAAAACTACAGCTTTTCATTTTACCAGGGACAAATCGCAGTAAAAAGTTTGTCCTCCTTGTGGCTTGCATGACGAAAGGGACAGAATAAAGATATTGGGGCCGAAACTTTCAAACAGCATACTTTTTAAAGGTGAACCATCTAAGAGACGAATTGTTGAAAAGAGGGACTAATTTTGCAGTTGTTTTCGTCCCCCAGTATAAAGCAGAAATTAATTTGTGTTTTTTTCTAGAATGCCCCCTCCAAGACACATGAAGCGCCTTCAGCCTCAGCTGGCTCTTTTGGAGCAGAGAAAGAAGAAGAAGAAAGAAAACCATGACAGTGACTGGGAAGATGAAAAGAAAAGGAAGAGGGTGAGCAAAGCCAGTCAAAAAAGTCACCAAAAGCAGAAGAGACGCGAAAAATATTATACAAAAAGTGATTCCTCATTGACCGAAGTGGAGTCGGTTGGAGACTACTTTCTAGTAACAGAATTGTCTACATCTTCAAGTATGACAGGCTCTTCAAGTTCCTCGATAGAAACCAGCAGTGACAGTAAAAGGAACTCCAGTTAAGATTCTTCTAGTGATAGAGATTCTGATGAAGGAAGCAAAAAAAAAAACACAGTGAAAAGTAAAAGACTGTTGAAGAAAAAGTATGATTACAGAAAAAGTATTGGGACATCTGAGAAAAGGAAGGTCAGGAAAAAAAAGTATAAGGCAACATACACAAAATCTGAAATGGAAAAGGCGCTTTCCGAGTACATCCCTGTTGAGGTGGGCTTCAAGACCATTGGCAAAAAGTACAGGATACCACGTATGACACTTGTTTATGCGTACAAACAACGTAAGTCGAACAAAGGAACTGATGATACCCCAAAGAGCTCTGCTTCAGGGCCATCATTTTTCAGTGCTGCTGAAGAGAAAGCTATTGTCGAATTCGTATTTGACTGTCAGAAGAAAGGATTTCCACTAGTACGCCAGGACTTAATTGAAACAGCTGAGCTACGTTTGAAACGTGCAGGGAGAAAGATACGTGGGAAGAAACTGACATTTTCTTGGTACTACCAGCTCCTGACAAGAAACCCTGAGGTGACAACCAATGTCCCGGAACCATACATGGCGGATAGCCCTAGGTCACGGAAGCCAAGATTTGGGGATGGTTCCAGAACCACGAAAAACAACTCAAAGAAAAGAGGTACCCCAAGATGGATCAGCTAGATCTGAGACAACTTTGGAACTGCAACGAGACGAATTTCCTTTCCTACCAATGGGGAAGGTTGTTCTTGCTGAGAGAGGGAGCAAGAAAGTAGTACAAAACACGGAAGGCAATGACAAAACTTGCATGACCGTCATGATGTGTGAATGTTGCAGGCAACAGTTGCAAACCGTTTGTTGTTTATTTGTACAAATCTGGAAGGGTTCATCCTGATTATGAAAGAGATTGCCCCAAAAACGTCTATCTGTCCACATCCGAGTCAGGATGGATGAGGGCTGAAAACATGTATGAATTTGTCAAGCATGTGCTGCTGGAAAAGGTAGAGGAGTTGTCTGTACCTTCTTCCATTTTCCTCTTTTTGGATGGTCATGCTTCTCATCCGTCACTTAGCCTGAGCCAACTTCGTGAAGAAAAAGGAATTGAGCAAGTCTGCTTGCCACCAAACGGCACCTTCATTCTTCAACCTCTAGATGTCGTCGTGTTTAAGCCTTGAAGTCAGGATGGCAGGAATTCTTTTGTAAGAAAAGAAATCAAACAAAGCTGGATGGCCAGGAATTTAAAGTAGTGAAAAGGAATTCCGCCGGCCTTTTTGGGGAATTCATTGGCCCAAAAATCACAAAAGAATTACTGAAAGTCATTCAACGCTTGTGGACTGTTCCCGTGGAATGCCGACAACGTGCATTACGAGAAGCTTTTCAAACAATAAAATGACAAAGAAGACAGGCTGGTGACCAAAGACAGCCATTCAGATGTAGTACTCAAATCACTGGAAAGTTTCATCGATGCTGAAATCTTGCAATGCTTTATTCTGCCTATCCTGGCCTGCTCAAAACAAAAGAGGAGGCGTCAAAGGGTCTTTATGCTTACTGGAGGTCTCTGAGGCACCCTGGAGACAACAATAGTGTGCGTTGGCACACTCCACCGAAAATTGACCCAGGAGTAAGATTTTTGCTCACCCCACATACTAGTCGGGTAGCGGATGCTGCAGAGCCCCAAAAGACTGTTCAAAGAAGGTTCTTTCAACATCTGTCAAACGAGTTGTATAGGCAAGAAAAAAGCACTGGCACAAAGAAGGATACAAAAAAGTAAACTGTCAAGTCAAAGAAAAAAGATTCCTCAAAAGTACCTGAACCTGAACCATCAACATCAGCTGGACCTAGCAAGGACACAGAGATAGTAGAAGAAGGAGTACTCCTGGATCATTACTATGCTGTCTTTTTCAGTGCAAAGAAAAAAATGTCCCATGGTTTGTCAGCCGAGTCTTGGAGTTTCCAGATAAGAATGTTTGCTAAAATTTTTGAAATGGTGTTCCATCCCAAAATTCACAATCAAGTGGCCAAACAAAGATGATGTATCCAACATTCCAGAGAGCAGGATTTTTCCAGGACCTCTGAAATTATCTGGCACTGGTCCTTTCATGCTTGCTGATGGGCCTGAAGTTTCCAAGAAGTATTCCAAATTTGCCCAGCCCACATCTTTTTAAAGATAATTTTTTTAACGTGTGTTTTTATCCTGTGCTTTTATCTAGTCGAAATTGACAAGAAAAGCTTTTTACATATTTTGTATTTAACTGAAGAAAAAAAACATTTGAAAATAAGTTTGGAGTATTTTTTTAGTTTCTGGAACAGAATCAACATTCTAACCAATTTTTCACGGGAGGGTATGTTTCAATCCATTTCGTCCTGGGACAAACAAGGTTACCCAGGGGACGAATATCCAGTTACCCAAAGGCAGGAGACCTTTGAAAAAAAGGTTATTTTTGCATTTTTTTTTTAATAAAAGTGTAAATAAAATCGCTCAGACTCCTTATCTGGGAGAATTTGATGCATAAACCTACAGAAAATCGACCAGGATAAGTATAAGTAAAAATAGGATAAGTAAAAATTGTGTCCTTAAAATGAGAAGTGCTGTAAACAAAAAACTGTTTATTTTCTGAAAATGGGACGAATGTTTGGTTACTTTAACCTATTGCTGAGGTATCTTCTTGGCAACCATAAACACAATGCTTTTTGATTTAGTTTAGAGCAACATTTAGTTTTAAAGCATAATGGACCAATTGCATAATTATTAGGGATTGATATGCCCAATATCCCAAAAGACATTATTGCTGGACTGTTCTACTATGCTGAACAGAATGGTTGTTCTGAAATTTAGACTGGATGCGTTTGGAAAATGATTGGACTTGAGAAAAAGGCTGCTTGCCCAATCTCTTTTTAGTCTTTGAAAGGGTATTAGAACTTTCAATTTTGAATCAAATTAGCTCATTTACAAATTTCAATATATTTCTAGGAATTACAGAGTGGTGCTATCTATAATATTGCTTATATGCTCTTTTGAAAACCTGCATGCATACAATTTTTTGTTTAATTGGAACTCCTCCTAAACGTTCCTTAAAAGTTTCACCTTAATACCCTTGGCATCATTAGGTACAGTAACTGTAGTGGTAGTATTAAAAGTATACACATAGTGCCTTCTGGCTAGTTCGAAATCCCCCACAACTTACTCTTAAAAGTCTAACTTAATGATACAAGTTGTTCTTCAGATATTGCTTTGTCACCTTTGTGAAAGCCCACATGCTCATATTTTGTTTTGATTAATTTCTACATTACCTTAAATTATTACCTTAAATCGCACTTGCTAGCAATAGGACGAATCCTGTGTCCGCCAGCTTCAGTGATGATAGTTAATCATCATCTGTGGCGTCCCAAATGCTGCACCACAGTTTGTTGACCCACTCCCTATCCACTGATGACTTGAACGCATCCACGCTGGTAGAGGTTACTGTTTTTTCACTAAGGGAGTTCCACAAGCTGACAACTCTATTTGAGAACTTGTTCCTTAGTCTGGTGTTGGCTCGTTTCCAGAAAAGCTTTTGAGAATGACCACGAGTTCTATTTGAATTGTCCGGTTGGAAAAGGCCAGGAATGGTATCCTCAGCATTTAGAAGCTTGTATGCTGTTATCACATTGCCTCGTTTGCAACGATATGTTAGATATGGTATTCTAAGCTTACGGAGACGGGATGGATAAGGGACATCATAGAGATCTCTAATACATTTCGTTGCCCTCCTCTGGACTGATTCTAGAGCTGCTTGGTCTGTCTTATTGATTGGGCATGCGATACACATTCCAAACTCTAGCCTGGTCAAACTAGACTCTTGTATAGCTTGGTCATAACAGTTGGAGATCTGCTAGTGAATGTTCTTTTGATTAAGCCAAGAGTCTGATTAGCCTTCGCAATAGTCGCTTGTGCATGAATATGAAATTTCAATTCGTCGTCTACCAGGACACCAAGATCTCTCGCCGCGTGGCTGCTCGAAATCGCATTTCGGGACCCATCCCTACAATCCATATGGTACTGAGTGTGTGGGTTTTTCTTCCCAAGGTGCCTAAAAAGTCCTTAAAAGCTGCATCTTAATGCCCTTAGCTTTCCTAGTTGCCATAGTTGTAGCAGTATGCACATAGCATCTTTAGTTTCTTTAACATCCCCTTCAAACATGCTGAAAGGTTCAGCTTAATACTGTCAAACATTCCAGAAGAATTTCTGATGATTCTGCTTGACAACCTGTGTGGGCATAGTAAGTTTTTAATTAGTTCTATACAGTTTCTATGTATCCCAAATTTTTCACCTTAATATCCTTAGTTTTCATAGCAGAAACAGTAGCAGCAGTAGAATTAATTGTTGTAGCCTAAGCTTTATTGGCAGCAGCAGTAGTAATAGTAACAGTAGTAGTAGTATGAGTAGAAAGCAGCAGCATTAAGATGCAAGTCTTTTCTTTTAGTTAGTTCAACATCCCTCACAACAAGCCCTGTTTGTTTCAACTTCACACACCAAACTGTTCCTAAGATATTGCTGTTAGACCCTTTTGACAAACTGCATACAGATGGTGTGCTGTGAGTCAGTTCACCTTCCCCCTATAAACTCCTTGAACAATTTCACCTTCACAGCCTTAGGCACAGTTGTAATAGAAGTCACAGTAGTAGTACTGATATTACTAGTAATAGTATTGAATAGCGGTAGTACTACTAGCGTTGGTAGTATTAACATATTGCCTTTTGGTCAGTAGAACATCACTCTCATTAAGTCCTGTAAGTTTCAACTTAATACAATTAGCCATTACTATGACATTGCTGATATGTCCTTTTGATAACAAGTATCTTCATATACTTCTTGAAATTTTCATCTCAATGCTCTTAACCTTACAAGTAGCGTAGTTGCAATAGAAGTAGTAGTAGTAACAAATGTAACAGTAGTATTTGCAGCAATGTGCACAAATTGCTGTTTGGTGACATGATCCTATTTTGACAGTGTGTATGCACATAGTATCTTTTGATTTAGCTCAAATTTCCTCACAATACTGTAAATAGAGTAGTGTGATAGTAGTAGCGGTGATTACTGTAGTAGTACTGGTAACATGCAAATATTGCCTTTTTGATCATGTCCCTTATCATTTCCCAAATTTTTCAAATTAATATACTCAGTTATTTCTGTGTTAAACCCTTTTGACAATCGATGGTTGATGGTGCGTGTGCTCTTAACCTTAAAAGTAGCCTAGTTGCAATAAAAGTAGTAGTAGTAGTAGCAAATGTAACAGTAACAGCAGTATTTGCAGTAATGTGCACAAATTACTGTTTGGTGACATGATCCTATTTTGACAGTGTGTATACACAAAGTATTTTTGATTTAGCTCAAATTTCCTCACAATAATGTAAATAGAGTAGTGTGATAGAAGTAGTGGTGATTACTGTAGTAGTATTGGTAACCTGCAAATATTGCCTTTTTGATCATGTGCCTTATCATTTTCTGAATTTTTCTAATCAATATACTCGGTTATTCCTGTGATAAACCTTTTTGACAATCTATATACACATAACGGGTTTTTATTTATTTCAAAACTCTCCTCAACATTCTCTGAAAGGCTCACCTGAATGCCCTTTGTCTTCTCAGAAAGTAAAGTTCAAACATGCATACCTTTCTCAATAACATTTACTATGTGCAAACAATGAAAAAATTGCCTAGCTTACAGCCCTAGTCCTGAGGACTGTGGGGAGGTTGACATCCCCAAAGGCATTATTACTGGACCTTTCAACAAGGCTGACCAAAATAGATCTTTTAAAATTTTTATTGGATGTTTTGGGGAATGATAGGCTTGGGGAGGGGGGAGGCTGATTGCCCTACATTCCTTTTTGACTCTTAAAAAGGGCACTAAAACTTCTGGCTTCCAATCAAATGAACTTACACCTATATTTATCTAAGGCAAAATGAGCAATAGGATATTTTGGCATCAAAATAAACTCTTTGAGGTATCTGACCCCTGCCTCAAACCCACTAAACAACACACCACCTCTCCTTCAAATTGTTGATATAGAATCATATACTTTTTTTTGTTCATTTTATTTATCTAAATTTGCCTTTGACTCCTCAATTTTACATTTGGAGATAATTTTCTGGAGAAATATGCCACACCCTATTATCAAAAATGAACAACAGCCTCTGTACCAATTATGGAAGAGCATAAAATGACATTTTCACTTTTATCTTAGCTAAATGTAATTTAACTAAAACTTTCATCTTAGCTAAATTATATAGCCAGATTTGAATATACTGTGAATTGTCAACAGCAAAGTTTTGAATTGCACAATTCAGTGCTATTTTAGTGGATAGCATTCAAAAAATTTGAAATGGTAGGAAAATGTTTTGCATTTGAGTTGCCTAATAAATGAGGTTTGAATTGCTATAAATAAGTGTTTTTGGAATATGTTACTCTTGAACAACTTATTTATAAGCTAGTTATATGTTTTTAACCACTTTTCAATAACTTAACTAGCATTGATAACTTCTTTGAGCGGTTACAATTCAGGGTATATATTTGCACATTAGGGGGGTGGAGGTGGGTAAATTTGAATTTGCAATAGAAGCAATTATTATATTTGTAAAGAGCATAAAAAAGGCATCAAGTGGTATGTTCCCTTTATTTGTAAGTCAAAAATATGAACTGCAAAAAAATTTACTGTTAAGTTATTGAAAAGTGGTTAAAAACATCACTAGTTAAAAAATAAGTTTTTTAAAAGTAATATATTCCAACAATACTTATTTATAACAATTCAAATTTCATTTATTATGCAACACAAATATAAACCATTTTCCCACTGTTTCAAGTTTTTTTTAATGCCATCAACAAAAATAGCACTAAATTTTGTGATTTGAAATTTTGCTGCAACAATTTAGGGTATTTAGCCTATTTTCACATTGGGGGGGGGGGTAAATTTCATGGTAAATTTGCAGTTGGCCACAAAACTGAGCTAGGATGAAAGTGCAAACATCATTTGGTGCTTTTTGATGCTCTTTCACTATTCATATAAAATACCTTTGACGCCCCTTTAAGGGCTCAAGATGCAACAAGCCCCAGAAGTGATTCTTGAATTATGAAAGAGCACAAAAAAGGGCATTGAGTGATGTTTCTACTTTCATCTTAGCTAAATTGTATAGCCCACTAGAAATCTACCAGAAATTGACCCAGTCATCAATTTAAGTCAACAAACATTTGACCAAATGCAATTAAATAGGCTATTATTTGGTAAAAATTCTACTTTAGCTACTTTTGACTATCTTGGAATGGGTCTACAAGCTAAAGTATGTCTAGTCAGCTATAGCCTAACTCTATACATGAAAACAATCAACATTGATCCACAATGCCTACCCTACTGAATAAGGAAACTGATCGCAACTGTGGCTTCTTCTTCTATTTCTTCTTCTTCTTCAATTACAGGCTTCTGATGAAGCCATTTAATCTTTTTCGTATTAGGCCCGTTTTTTAGCACTAAGATCTTACATCTTTCTGCAAAGATTATCGTTATTTTAACTCATCTTTGTTCTAAGATCTTACAGCTCACTGATGTTAGCAAAAAGTGCAAAAAACCCCTAAAATGGAAGAAAAGACGAGTTAAAATTGAAATAAACCAAGTGTATTCAAAATTGCTATTTCCCAAGTAGGGATAGCTCTGTGCCACGGTTTGTTGATTAAATCACAAGGGGCTCTGCCCTTGGGGTACCTGACGCCTGTACACTCGTTTTGTTGGGCATTTTTTGCCTTTGGCTTGCTTTGACTGCTATTGTGCTAGGTGCGAATTTTCCCTAATTCCGGCATACTGCAACTATAAGTGCTCAGAGTGCTTAGCAATCCATTTTTACCCTGTTTTTAAATTTTTTGCTGTGCGGGCTTTTGATTTATATTGCTTGCTTATTTTATTATTGACTGAGGGCTCCCCCCCCCTCTGCTTGTAGCCTATTTGTTTTATTTATTTGACATTTTACTTCTTTTGTGATTTTATATTGTTGTTGTTTTTTTTTGGGGGGGGGGGATGACTTTCAGGACAATTAGTCTTCCTGACCCCATGACCCAAATAACTTAAGTGCTAGGATTTCGTCTTTATATGTTGAAGGTCCTAATGAAACCACTTGGTTGTTGACTTTAGGTAGTAGAACAGTTATTGCTAAAACACTTTTCGAACACCTCCGAAATTATGAGTGCAGGGGCCATTATGGTTCAATGTTAGAAAGACTTCGACCAGATGGCTCCATTATAATAATAGCTGCAAACCAATCAGTAGCTACTGCTATACTTTCAATTTCAGATTTAGCAGTAAATGGTTGTAAAGTAAAGTTTGTGCTTGGTCCTAGTTCCAACCCTGCTTTGCTAAGAAATAGAAAAGGAATTGTATTTATCCCATCTGAGGAGATCACCCATCTGGATGACTTTGTCAAGGAGGTCCAAGTTGATAATAGAATAGAACATGTGACATTGGCCTTTAAAAACCCAAGCCCTTCTGTTATCCCCCTGATTTTCACCTTCAATTGGAATGTTCAGTTCCCAATGGAAATATCTATTGGGCGCGGAGGCTAGACAGTACAACCATTAATCCCCCGGGCAATGCAACGCTACAAGTGCGATGGTTTTGGCCGAATGGCTTCAAATTGCTACAAGGGTAATAAACGTATAATATGTTGTAGGCCACGTACTTATAATGAATGCCCCCAGTTTGAAACAACCAAGCCAGATCAGGTACTCAAGTGCCCTAACTGCAGTGGTAACCATGCTGCTAATCCTAGAGAATGCCCAGTATTCATGGAGAAGAAAGCAATTGTGACCTATTCCTTCACTAATAATGTCCCCATGAGGACTGCTGCCGAGGTCCTGAAGAAGAGACTTCCAAAACAAACCAAACACGTCCCTGTGGCCCATATAGACTCCTTCCCTCCTTTGACACCTAACGACCATCCAGTTGAGGACCTGATCAAGAAATATATGACCATGTTTGAAAGTGTTACAAAGCAGATCTCTTATCTGGCTGAGATAATAACATCACTTTGCAAACTAGTATCTCAGATGATGCCAGCTAATCTTCAAAATGCAGTCCTTAGCCTGTCCAACATTGCTGAAAACCTAAACAGAGTTGAATCAAGCCCTACAACCAGTAACAACCCATCCCAAACCAGCAGCCCAAGGCCTCCTGAAAGAAAACTTAAAGGAAAAGAGGCTACACCTAGCCCAGAAGGTAGTGGTAATAAGCTACAGAGACCCAGGTTAGCTCCCTCACCCAAAAATTACTAGCTCCCTTTCAGTGTTCCGATTAATTATCTGGGGATTCAACCAAGCCAAAAGAAAATAACTCCAAAATACTTTAGTCAGGCATACTCCTGATATTTTCCTACTTCGAGAAACTTCCTTAAAACAGGAGAATATTGTCCATGATTTCAAGGGGTACACTATTGCCGTTGGAACAGAGTCCACAAAACAGATGGTGGCGTACTGTCAATTGTGAAAAATTCCCTAGCTTTTAGAATACATGACCCCCGTCCACAAGGGAACATGGAGGTAGGTATAATTGACATAAAACTACTAGGAAGCAATAAGTGGATTAGTATTGCTAACTGTTATGCCCCAAAGACAAATAATTTCTCCCTGAATCAATTCAAACCGATTGTGAATGCATGTGGCCCTGTGAAAATAATTAGTGGTGACTTTAACCTGCACCACAAAATGTGGGATACTGTATCACCAGAAGATCCAATTGCAACCCCTTTAACCGATTACATCCTGGAACCCATAAATAAGTTGTCCCTTGTCACCCCCAAAGACCTAAATACACGGCTGAACCCTCAGACAGGCAAGTACTCAACCATTGACCTCACTTTCACATCATCAGATATTATAAATAGTGTAGAAATTCAGAAACCCTGTGACTTTGATTCTGACCACGAGGTTCTATCATTAACACTAGAGATCAACCCAGTAAGGTCAAGGTTCCAACCACTGAAATTCTGGAAATTCCAAGACAAAATCTGGAACTCCTGGAAACACAACTTAGACCAAAAGGCTTCAGAAATTAAGACAAGTGACGAGTCAGGGGAATCATTATCTAATAAGATTACTTCAGCTATCATAGCTTCTTCAGAAAGAATATTTGGTTACAAACAACCTCATCCCAAGAGACAAAATTCTACTCCTGGATGGAACAATAAATGCCAGAAAGCCTACCTAGAGAAGTAAAAGGAAAAAAATAACTTTTCTAGATAGCATTCAATTGAGAATAAAATAGTTTCAAAAAGACGCTAAAGACTGAGACACAAGATGGATGGAGAAGGCTCATTGAAGAGAGATTTGGCCACAACACGCCCGTTCCAGTGCTATGGAGAAATTTTCAGGTTTTTTCAGGTAAAAAAAGAAGAACACCCATCCCTGCAGAAATACAGATGGGAAGGACTACAGAATTTTCAACTAATGGGAAACTTAATCTCTTCTTAAAAAAGTTTCTGAAAGTAGATACACCATCACAGCTCACACACCATCAACTCAGTCTCAAAAACGGTACTTTTCCATTTTCTCACTTCAGCTTTCAGGAAGTTAAAGACACCATTTCAAAGCCAGCCTGGTGCAACTGGCCCTGATGGAATTCACAATTTAATGTTGAAAAATTTGCCAGATATATTTGTTGAGCTACTGACAGAGTTATTCAATAGATCTGTCATAGAGTCATCAATACCATCTGAATGGAATAAGATAACAGTGATCCCACTTCTCAAGGCAGGAAAAGACCCTAAGCTGGTTGATTCATACCGCCCCATATCACTCACCTCTTGTGTTGCAAAACTAATTGAGAGGGTAATAAAACGAAGAATTTTAACCCCATTATCAGACCACATCCAAATTGAACAGCTCGGATTTCTCCCTGGAAGGAGCACCACAGATGCCTTAGTTAGACTAGAGCATCTGATCAAACAAAGCTTCAAAAAAGGAAAAGCAGTACATGTGATAATTTTAGACATGGCATCCGCATTTCATAAAGCAGATATGAGGCAACTGGTCAGAAGACTATCTGTAATGGGCTTATCAGACATACTGGTAAATAGGGTCCACCAATTTTTGATGAGCAGGGAGTCAAGGCCTCTCTGGGGGGCTTCCACTTAGGGGTTAAGATGAAAGCTGATAACGGTGGAGTCCCTCAAGCGGCTGTCCTCAGTTCACTGCTCTTCTCAGTTTATTGTCATGATATAAGCCAGGAACTTGTCCTTTGAGCAGAGCTCTTTCTATTTGCTGAAGATATTGCTGTTGCAGTTGTGGGGAGAGACCCTGTATGCTTACAGTCAGCCTCTCAAAAAGCTGTAGATATGCTATCAATTTGGGCAAAAAGTAATAATGTGGTCTTCTCAAGCCATAAGTCAGTTAGTGTGTTTTTTCACAAAATGCATAACCTGGAGGCTTTCAAACCACTGGTGAAACTGAATGGACATGGGATTGTGGTTGCAGAACATGCACGCTTTCTGGGAATTGTATTTGACCAAAAACTGACATGGAAACCCCATTTGGATGAGTTGATTGGTAGTCTCAAACAAAGACAAAACTTCATTAATGTTCTCTGCCTTGGAAGAAGAGGAGCCCCCACAGCCTTTGCTTCAACTATTGTCAAGTCAGTAGTGATATCCAAGATAGACTATGGATCATTTATATATGGATCTGCCAAGAAATGTCTCCTCAAGAAACTTGACACTACCCTCCATGCAATCTCACGAAGAGCCCTTGGCTGCCTAAAATCAACTCCTATTTCAGCTATGTACTGTGAAGTGGGGATCCAGTCCCTTCACTCCAGAAGAAAATATCTCCTTGCAAGATATTTTGCAAAGAAGATAAGACTCAAGAACCACATTCGCTACAAAGGAATCATTAGCCACCACAACCCTGATGTCTGCTATAAACCAGCAGAGATGCCCTTTTTCCAGAGACTCCTTTGCCTTCCTGGCACAGAAGAGCTCATAGAGAATGGCAGGCTGACTGTTAATTTGAATGCTGATTCACCCAGCGCCTCCAAAGGAATTGGGGAATTGATTATTCCTAAGATCAACATTGAAAAAAAGGAAGACCTCCCCCAAACAGTGATGAAAATCATATTCCTGGGAAAGTTGGCAGAATACCAGGACTACATCCAAGTTTAGACTGATAGCTCAAAGACAGAAGCAAATTGCAGCTATGCAGCAGTTATACTCTCTTAAAGCCTGCCTTTTTCCTACCGTTTACCCCCCTACCCGAAAGTCTTTTGTGGAGAGCTTATGTCAGACAAGCTTTCTACTCAAGCCATATCCAACCAAAGAGAGAGCATATATCTAAAACATATTTTCAACGCCGATTATTGTCAGATCTAAATTACTTTTAACACCACGAACACCGAGCAAAAAATGTCGCCATGGAGATTGTAAATTTAGTTACATAACTTGCAAGAAAGGGTATATCAGTCCTATTTATATGGGTCCCAGCACACTGTGGTATAAAGGGAAATGAATTAGCAGACCAGGCTGCAAAACAAGCCTCCCATCTGGGTCTGATCACTCAAACACCTATTACTGGTCCTGAATTCCTGTCTTCAATCAGTTCTAAAATTTTGGAGGAAGAAGAGGCTTGGCTCCATTTTTTCCATGCCCAGCTCCTGGATTTGTATAATTACAAGCAGCCATCAAAAGAAATGTACATCTCATCTCACATCCTTTCAACTTGTCTCTTTCGTCTTAAATGTGGCTATGCAAGGACTAAATCAAAACTCTTCCATTGGAAAATGACCCCTTCCCCCAACTGCGACACATGTGGAGTGTACGAAGACATACGTCACATCATCTTCAACTGTAGAAAATATGAAAAGGAGAGGGAAACACTAAGGAATTGCTGTGAGAGGGCATTTAAGGCATTCACAATGCGCTCTGTTCTGGGACATTACACGTCTCCTCATTGGGCTAGAAAACTAAGCACAAACCTTTTAGGTAGATTTGTTAAGACTACTGGTTTGGTTCATTCCCTTTAAATTTTTTTTTCTTTTTTTTTACACCCTCGTATTAGCGCATTTTAGAGTCATCAAACTTAGTATATTTTTTCCTTTTATATATTTTATATCAGCTTTTTTTTTTTTATATATATATAGTTGGCGTATGGGACAGGAATGATGTACATTGGCATTATTTATTTAATTTTGTCGTAATTGTATTTTAATTGTTTCATAACTAAGCAGTGCTGAATTACCTCGAGCGTTAATTTTCGACGGAGGCATTTGCTGCAGGTGAATAACCCTCTACCAATAGCACAAAAAGTAGTACCTCACCTGGCTCAATGAATGTCTGCGGAAGTCGCACACAGACAAGCTATTGTTTGTAAAAGGCAAAAAATAACCAAGTGATAGGTACGCATATGACTGGTTGGTTGAACGCGTCAAACCCCAAACAACAACAACAACAAACCCTTAAAATTGCCTTCGTCAATCTTATCGACAAAGTCACATAGAAAAAAATAAGACAGAAAGTTGATTTTTTGACTGTCAATTGATGCTAGAAGATTTTTAAGTAAACTTCTGGTTAAGTTCTCATTGAGAGGCTTATTGGTGTCTTGGGAAGTAGTTGAGCTAGGCGAATAAGACTTTCAGGATCCGAGGTATGAAATGTATCAAGGAAGGTATTGCACAGCTACATCTCTTTTCAAGGACTGCATATAGGCCTATGATAGCCTAAGTCGCTAGGCTAACCTACTTATTTAAATTTTAGCAAAATAACAATTTATGGGCTACTAATTTCTGGGTTTTCAATTTCCCATTTAGACTTCGGTTTTTTAAAGTATAAATAGAATTCTAAAATACTTGCTTAGCCTAGATCATTCCTGAAAATACTTCACCCTCCCCCCCCCTATTGTACAAATTTATCGCTCAAATTATTTATCTTCCATAGATTTTGCCATGAATCAATACTTTTTTTTTGATTGATTAAGCAGCAAAGAAGAAACATTAACAAAATTAAAAACTAAAAAATTGTATTGAAAATACAGGGTATATATTTGCACATTAGAAGGAGAGAGTGTTGGTAAAGTAAAGCGAAGTGGTTGTATAAATGATGGAGGTAAGTAGCCTACTGTATGGCTTGTAATGATGCTTTCATGATTTTTTGGTGTTTCTTTTTAAGTAGGTCTAACTTTTGACAGATACGTCCAGTTTCATTATTTATATAGAACTTTAAGCCATATTAAGGATCTTTTTCAACAATTTAATAAATAGATATAAAAATCCTTATAAATCAGATTTTACCAAACATTTGAGACACAGATCTTTTTGAGATCTTTTTCTTAAGATTTGACTTTTATAGTATAGTGCTTGAAAAGATAAGTTCCCTTTGATGGAGAAGGAGTAGATGTGTATGTAGCTACTTTCTGAGAATCATTAGTTCTCTGGATCCATTGCTGAGTTTTATATATCCTACTTAATTGCTTTCTTAGATCAGCAGAAGCCACTAGTCTATATTTTACTCATATTTTCTTGTTAGTAAAAAAATTTGCAAGATCTCCTTTTCTCAATTAATCTCCTTGACAAGACCTAATTCCCTTCTTATACTTTTGAATAACCTTTGGTAAAGTCAATCATAATTGCTTCTTTGGGAAATTCCTACCCTCTAAACAAAGTCTTTTTCATAATCTCTTCCAGCTTATTACCTTAAATCATATTGGTACTTGGGCATTATATGGGCCTTTCTAAAAAGTCAAGTTTTGTTAATGCTAAGGAAATCAAAATAAATAGGATGAATATATTATAGTTTAACAAATTTGGGCTATATATTTACACATTAGAGGGGGGGTGTTGGGTAAAACATAGCATATATTAAATATGTAACCTAACCTAGGTACCTCCCCCTCCCTAAACCCCAAAAAATAACAGTTTAAATATTGTATACCAATGAAAACCACACTAAGGATTGCATTACTCTATAGCCAGGGGCATCATTTGGGGGTGGCAAGGGGGGGGGGCAGTTGCCCCCCCAATAATGAGAAAAAACAATTATTATACATCCCATATCCTTTGACTATCCAGATATGGACCCCTCTTGCCCCCTCCCCAATACAAATACTGGAGATTTGCCCCTGTCTATAGCCATCTCTTGAATTAACCTGTCAAAAATGGATATTTTGTGACTGGTTTCCTTGTGAAGGCCCATATAGTGCCCATGTACCATCACATCTTCCAGCACATCACATCTTCATGTTGCCAGGTACCATTGACTTGATAATCTTCATATTACAACTCATGAATAGATCATCAGTATTTTCATATCTGCGGGACATTTTGGTTTCCTTGTTGGGTGTCACTAGATGTACTGTTGGCTGGGGGCCATAGGGGGTGGGTGGCACCTAATAGACCGTGCTCAATGATGCTGGCTGGTTCCACTGTGTCTTCAATGCCTTGCCACTTCAATCATGGTCAACACCAACCTTGAAGCTATCAACTAATCTGGCCAACATAGTAGATTTGCTGAGTGAATTCCACAGTGGAACAACAAAATTGATGAATAAGTTGAACTTCTCACACTTTCTGCTAAATTTTTGGTGCAGTTTTGTGGGATTTCCGGATTTAGATATTTACTCAGAATGTTGTTGCAAACCATGAATTGGATGACCTCTATTCCCTTTTGAATCAAAATGCTTGACCAAATATCTTCCTGGGATATGCTTTAAAAAATAAGTGCATAATATTTACAAAACAGTGCAATTATCTGAAAATGATCGTATATAAGAGATAAAACCATAATTGAAAAAAAGACACCCAATAAGGAATCGACCTCGCTTGCGTATGCAGCCTGTCCCAAGCCAGGATAAAGAGGGAGGGTTGGGCTGTGGGCTTGCGACCCATACCCGGGACCTCAAGGGCCTGCCCTCGGGGGAAATACTAACTGCAACCTAAACATCAAGTTTGAGCCTCAGATTTTCGAACCCCCTTTTGATGACGACCTCTGCATACCCACGGACAAGATTTATGAATGCGAAACAACACCTCAAATTTGGTTTCTGGAACGTCCGCACAATGTCTCAAGACTCAAAGACTGAACAAGTACTAAGTGCACCGGAAAAATACCACCTCAACCTTCTGGCTCTGCCAGAAGTTTGATTGCTAGGATATGGATCAAATGATGGAGGTGTAACCATTATACACAGTGGATCGCAGCAAAAGCGTGAATAAGGAGTAGCCCTAATGATGACAAAACAGGCTTCCCAGGCTCTACTACAGTCGACACGGGTGTCACCTAGAATCCTGAAAGCCCACTTGATCGGCACGCATGTGAAACTGTCAGTAGTAGTATGCTACGCACCCACCAATGACGCCACCGACGAAGCAAAAGACGAATTTTACAGAGCTCTCAACTCCGTGGCAAACGACATGCCACGGCATGACATGGCATGTTTTCTAGGAGACTTTAACACGAAATTAGGGAACGACCGATCATTTTCCCCATAGGTTCTCGGAGAGCAGCGCCTGGGCCAGCGAAACGAAAACGGAGAACTACTTATCAACTTCGAACTCCTTAATGACCAATTAATTGGAGGTAACCTATTTTCTCATCGGAATGTTCAAATATATTCTTATACATCTCCAAACGGCCGCACTCAAAATAGGATTTACCATTGTCTTCGGAGAAGGAAGTGAAGACCAAGACTGCTTAAAATATTGAGAGACAGAAGATTTGACGTTGGCTCAGATCATAATCTAATGGCAGCAAAAATCCACCTCAAATTGAAAAGAAATAGAAAAGCAAACAAGGGTCCCTTAAACCCAGTGTTTGACTCGGAGAAACTGAGTTTGAGAGAATTCAATCAAGCCTTTAAACTAGAGATGTGGAATAGATTTGAAGCCTTGTCTTTACTAGATGATGCTGATAGCAATCAATACTGGGAAAGCATAAAGTTGTGCTTTCACGATGCCGCAAAAGCCACCATTGGGTACCGCAAGAGCCCAAAAGACCAGTGGCTATCTGACCAAACATAAGAACTCATTGAGACAAGGAAAAAAGTAAAAGCATCACTTATCCAAAGACAAACCCCCAACCAACAGATCCTCAGAAACGATGAATACAGAGCCGCCGATAAAGAGGTAAAGAAGAGTGCCAGAAAAGACCAGAGAAACCAGCTGGAGCGAAAAGCAGCGCAGGCAGAAGAGGCGGTGGAGAGAGGTGATTCAAGAGCCGTCTATAAATCACTAAAAAGATTATTGGAAAGAAATCCTCCATTCAACAAGGACCTGTAACAGACCCCTCGGGCATCCTGATAACACAGCAGTCTGAAGAAAACGAAGTGTGGGTCAGTTACTTCGAGAGGCTGTTGAATAGACCTCCACCAGAGGATCCCACAGAGATCCGAGCAATAATACTGTTTTTCTTAGATATCAGCACGTATCTACCATCATCCACTGAAATTATAGCTGCAGCAAAGACGCTTAAAAACGAGAAGTCACCTGGCTAAGACTAGATATCGGTGAAAATTATCAACGCGACTGCTATGACCTGCATCATGTTCTAGACAGCGTTGACTATAGTAACCTGGACGACTGCCAAAATACATTTGGATTGGAAACGCACCATACTTGTGAGGATCTTTAAGAAAGGCGATGCGTCCTTCCCACGCAACTGGTGAGGACTCTGCGTGCTTTCCATACCTAGAAAATTGCTGACGCACATTTAACTGCAGAGAATCAGCTCGCAGCTCGACAGACACCTTCGCGACGAGCAACATGGATTCAGACCGAACCGTTCATGTGCAGACTTGATATTCATAATACGGCTACTGACGGAAGAAAGGAGAGAATGGCGCTCCAAAATATATATTATATTCATCGATTTTGAGAAGGTATTTGACTCAGTAGACCGCCAAAGTCTGTGGAAGATCCTACTGCATTACGGAATCCCTGAAAATATAGTTTCACTGATTGTTGCGTTTTATGAAGATAGCGAGTGCTGTGTAAAGACACCAGATGGCCAAACTCGTTTCTTCCGCAATATGTCAGGAGTTAAGTAAGGTTGCGTCTTGTCACCGCTACTTTTTGTAATTGTCATTGATTACATTCTGCGAAGTACAAGCACAGACGGAATCCAGCTGAATCCAGAAACACGCCTCAGTGATGTAGACTTCGCTGACGACATCGCCGTCCTAGAATCATGCAAGCAAAGACTCCAAGAACTCCTTGACAAAGTGAGGGAGAGAGGTGGCCATGTCGGCCTAAAAATAAATAATGAGAAAACAAAATGCATGGCTACCACAGATACAAACCCTGAGCATCACTTGCGGAGACCAACACATAGAACAAGTCATCCATTTCAAATACTTGGGAAGCATAATAGGAAGTACCGGATGGACCACAAAAGAAGTGCTCACAATAATCGGCCAAGCCAATGGGGCCTTCAATAGATTACGGAAAGTATGGCGGTCCCAAAGCTTCTCTATACGGCTAAAGTTATGACTCTTCAATAGCAATGTTATGCCAGTGCTGCTTTACGTTGCCGAAACCTGGCACCTGAACCAGGAACAAGAGCGAAGAATACTTGCTTTCGAAAACACATGTCTCAGAAGAATTCTCAACATCCGTTGGCAGCAGAGAATAACAGACCAATCCATCCGTAACAAGACTGGCCAGCCTCTTGTGACACATATCATAAGAGTCTGCCGATGGAGATACCTTGGCCATGTACTATGTATGGACAATCTGCGACTACCAAATGCAGCGCTCCATTGGCAGCCATCGGGTCCACGCCGCAGGGGCAGACCAAGAAACACCCTGCGTCGAAGGTACCAGACAGATCTCCGTAACCTGCACACATCAATCCAACCTCAGAGGGAGGACATACTTGCAGCAGCAACCCTGCGGGAAGATTGACGGCTTCTTCTGGATGTCCTGGGTGCCTCAGGAGGCACAGGCGGATCTAAGGTCTAAGGTAAGGTAATAAGGAATCGAACACAAGACAATCTATTTCGAAGTCGAACGTTATACCCACAGGTCCACGCCTCTAACAATCAGATTTGATATATTAATGATTGTACCTTAATTGAGTAGCTTATTCAGGGGGCTTAAAGGAGAAACATACGAGGTGTTCTTGCAAACCTCCAGTTACGGGTTTTGCACCATTATAATGACAATGATGATTTTGTTTTATGCTTCCAATCTTTGCTGCTTAAGACGTAATATCAAAAGCGGTTTTTTTAGTACTATATCGCAGTTCTAGATCATATAATTCATAAAAATTACGCAAATACGAACAATAGCTTTCGAATGCAGCATGAAACGTCACTTTTAAAAAGTTCTGGTAGCCCCAGCTTTTCCTCTCGAGACATGGCACAAAAGTTACCGTTTTTAGTGCCGTTTGGAACTTTCTGATAGTTGAATTTATAAGAAGCACGTAGATATGAGTAATATCTCTTATATGAGCTATTAAAAATCTGTCTAGACACCAGCGATACCAATACACCCAATATCAATACGCCAATATCGATACGCGTGATTTCAATATGTCCGATACCGATACAGTGTGCAGCCCTTTCCCCAGGGACTAAGGAGGGTCATATCATCACCAAAACCAAAGATACATTTGAAGCATATTGAATAAAATGGCTATCTCAAAATTGTTATTGGATGACTTTGGGGGAAGGGGGGCTAGATGCCCTCCAATCTTTTTGGTCACTTAAAAAGGGCACTAACAAATTTAATTTCCGTTCGAATTAGCTATTACGGTACCCATCTCTCTATGATGTTCTGGTCACCCCCTAACCTTGCTAGAAAAAAAAGAAGAATAAAAAACGGGAGACAGATCAGTGCTACCCATGCAAAAAACACATTTTCTTTATTGTTCAAGGAGGGGGTTGTAATTTCCCATAACTAAGTTTTCGACCGTGCTGAATCCAATGGTTGACTTTTTATTTTGATCTGACGCCATTTTTGAGGGGTTTTAGGCTTTTTTTTTAGAAATCACCATGAAGTTCTTTTCGTAATTAAATTTTATTTTTAAGATGAACTGAAATAATAGTTACCATTCCTGAATCAGTGTCAGATGGAATTTGTTTTCACAAGGTAGTTTTTTTTCAAAACACGTTCTTTAACATTTGGTTACTATGGGCTGTGTTTCGCTCTTTACTAGGCTGCAACCATGATACATGACCATCATGACCTTAGTTCGGGATTTTTTCTGGAATGACTAAGGGGCGGGGGGGGGGGGCGAATTCGAATTTAACACCTTTCGCCAGTGCTTGAGATTATATAGTTTCCAAGATTTTGTGGGGTGGCGCAACAAATCCTCTTGGGTAACTTTGCCAAGACAGGTTCACTTGGGATTTGTCCACAAATATTTTCCAAAATTTAAAAATGATATGTACTTTTCCTAGCTAGCCAAAATATTTTAAGGTTGAAATTTGTTTATACCTTAAAAGTATTTCAAATAACGAGATAGGGAGGGGGATACCTCCCTCTTGATCCTCTTCATGATCACAAAATTATTTTTTTTTTCCGTGCAGGCAGAGTGAGATTCCAGGCATTTACAACACAATCAGAAATTAAATTTTGAAAAACAAATTTTGTCACTTTAAATAAGGAGCAACATTAAATCTTAAAACAAACAGAAATTATTTCGTATATGAGGGGGTTCTTCCTCTTCAACACCTCGCTCTTTACGCTAAAATTTGAACTGTGTCTGAATTCCGTAAGAACGACTCCTGAAACACAAGGGTCGTTTTATTATAACAATGATAAGTTTTTGTAAGTACTAACAAGCTTTTATTTCAGGAGCGGGAAAACTTTGAGGTGTTGAGGAGCGGGAAATCTCCCTCATACACGTAATACTTTACGTTCGTTTTAAGTCTGCTCCTTACTTTAAGTTGAAAAAACTTTTTTTTAATTTAATTTATGTATACATGTATGGTTGCTTCTAAGTATGTAAATTTTAATAATTTTTTTTATTAAGGAGACATAAGAACTAGTGCTGAAGTCAAAGCACGACATTTTATTATAATTTGGTGATTTGGGATATATTTGATTAGGAAGACTAGGGGACCCTAGGTGAAATACAGCATTTTCTAAGGATTGAAATAGAAATAAAATTAGTTCGTCTTAAAAACTAGAACTTGGGAATAACCTAAGGTTTAAGTAAAATATAAACTCCTTGACCTTAAAGAATAAATTAAAGAGCCTTTTGCCTCCTCCTTCCAGCTTAGTGACCTCTTTGGAACTTACCTAGCGTTTATTAAAATCTTATATATACATATAAGAAGATTGGAACTAGAGGACAATAAAACATTCAATACAATACTCTCCTAGCGAATTCTCTGACGTTATACGAAAGAGGGATCCATTTCTCTTTTTAGCCACCTTTGCATTTCTCAACCCGTTCTAATATTATATAGAGGCAGTCCCGATGTTTTACAGAAGGGCTAGGGAAGAAAGAGGGATTAAATTTCTAGATTAAGATTTCCAATCTCTTCCGTCCAAAGATCCAATTTTCTCTAGAAAGTTGTAGTTTAGCAAAATTCCAAAGAACACTAACTTCCTTTCAGGATATAAACCTGAAACTTGGTTTAATTTATACAACCATTGAGATTTGATAAAAAGGTTATTCCTAGGAAAAATAATTTGATGCAAAGAATTTAAATTACACCGGTACCCAAATCTGTCTGATTATGCAAGTGTAGTCATTTTAATTAGAAGCATTCGAAACCCTAGAATTAACTAAATCCTTTTTTTCGGTAAATACTTGTGGATTGAACAAGTAGAGCCATAAAATATTAGACAACAGACCTAGAAGAGGTTTAGAAGTATTCAAATAATTAGAGTTAGAATATTTTCCTTTTATTTCCTTTTATAATAAATATCAGTTGTCACTGAATTCTGAGTACCGATCCTTACCCAAGCCTCAGTCATAACACGTTACCAAATTTTGTAGCCCTGATAAGTAGGGGCAATCTTACAGCTGGTGACAGCGGTACTCAAGTTCGGTGTAACTTTCGTTTAAAGGGGGGGGGGAGGATTAATAAAAATTATAAAATTTGGTAAAAATTTTGTCCCCTGTTCCTACCAAGAAAGTATGTGTTCAGTTTTTCCAAATCAATCAGAGACAGAAAAGTTTGAAAAAGTGTTCATTAAAGAAAATTTTTGACCTTAAAGAGAAGTTTAGACAGCCTTTTACCTTCCTAAACTTCTTTCTTTCCTCTCTTTTTCTTTCTCTTTGCTACAAGTTCTAGTATCCGAATCATCTATAATTTACTCAAATAGGGCCTTAGGTTAATCCTCTTTAAGTGTGTGTAATTATAATACTAAACTTAAGGATAAATTTAAATCAACATACTGAAAAAATTCTCACACAATTTATAAATAGACGCATTTTAGCGATTTAAAACAATATAAGGGTCAAAAAGTTTCCCACATTAAGAGTTTATAAGAATAGAACCATCATGAGTTTAAATAAAAACAAAATCAAAGAGTTAGAAATTGCACTACAACAAGCACAGTCTAGAATAAACATGCTAGAGGGGCAATATAGAGATGTCACAGTCACAAGTAGGCTTCAAAACCTATTGTTGGAGCAAGCACCTCCCATCTCGTTACTGACATATCCAAATGAAATCCATTTGTTGATTACGACCCTTAAACAAATACAAAGGAGCTTAGGAAAAAATGACATTGCTTTGATTAATATAGCTATTTGCTATACACGGGGAGAAATCCAAAGATTTGCAACGAGCTTTGACATTACTAAAATAAAAGATTTAGACCATTTAGAAAAACTTCTAAAAGAAGCCTTTTTACATGAAAAACGAGCCGATACGAATAAGACTAGGACTATGAAAGGAGTCACTAGCACGGACAAGACTAGGACTATGAAAGAGGAGTCACTAGCACGGACCAGACTTGGACTATGAAAGAGGAGTCACTAGCATGGACAAGACTAGGACTATGAAAGGAGTCACTAGCACGGATAATTGGGAGGGGTTCTGTTCTGAAGATGAATGGGTGTTTAATCTCTTACAAGAGGTATTTGTCAGCCGACAAATATTTACTAATGAATTGAAATGAGCCCGAAAGGGTCAAGCAGTACAACGAAACAAACGGAGTCTATTACCACTTTTGGGGCAAACAATAGGGTGGGTAGCAGGACTAGCAACGGAAGAAGATGTAGAAAAAATTCTTCATGAAGTATATTATTTGACAGCAGAGAATGAAAAGTTAATAAATATTTCAGACCGATCTATATCATTAGTGAGTGGCCTCGAAAGGGAATTAAGAATGGAAAAAAAAGTTTTGAAATTTTGGGAAAGACTTCCAAGCGAATTATCGAATATATACCCAGTGAGATTAATGAGATATATTTTCTAAAATTACAGATAAACAAGGAAGTGACAAAAAGCTCAATCCAAATAAAAAGGTTAGTAAAGAAAATAGAAACAGTAATCCTTTCTATTCTTCAAGCAGAAAATAAAAGTTTCCCATTTATTGTTACGAATCCGGCAGACATGCTTAGAACAATTTTCAAAATTGAAAATTAACTACCAATAGGCTATAGAATATCAGTTAATTATAGACGCTACGGCTTACTGGAACTTTATAAATCGACGAGATGCAATGTGGCAACAACAAATGAAATTGTTAGTTATTTGTGATTTCTCTATATCAAATAAACAAGATGAGTTTAGAATGTACGAAATGTTCATCATTCTATTCCCAGTTTCAAACACCTCGTATTTCTTACAAATTGAAAACAAGTTTATATTTTTTTGGCTGAGTAAAGATCAAACTAGATATTTGTTAGAATATTGCAATATAGAAAAGGAGTGTAACTTAAATGGTGTGCCACTAATATGTAACCACCAATTTATTATTAGAAGCACACAGATATACTCCTGCAGTTTTGCAAACTACATGGAAAATAGTGCATTAATTAACAAAGTGTGTGCAACCAAAATTATAAAGGAAAATAAAATCTTAATCCAAAGAATTGGAAGGGCAAAGTATATATTTTTTGAAGGGTGTATAGCCTAAACAAGTTTGCTTCTGGTTTCTGATCTATTTATTTGTTTGATTTAAATAAAAACCCTTATTAGAATAAATTCATTATCATTGTCATTTGTCAGATACGCTTGATAAAATTGAGAAAATCTAAGTATCAGAGTGAATAAATTCGTTATAAATGTCTTTTGACAGATACATTTAATAAAATTGAAAAAATATAAGTATCAGCGTGAATAAATTCTATATTGAAATTTTTTTTATTGACATCATTTGTCGGATACGTCGGATAACATTGAAAAAATCTATGTATTAGAATGAATAAATTCTTCATCAACATCTTTTGTCGGATAAGAATAAATTCATTATCAACATCTTTTGTCGGATACGTCGGGTAAAATTGACAAAATCTATGTATTAGAATGAATGATTTCTTTATCAACATCTTTTGTCGGATAAGAATAAATTCTTTATCAACATCTTTTGTCAGATACGTCAAATAAAATTGACAAAATTAAGTATCAGAATGATTAAATTCTATATCAACATCATTTGTCGGATACATAGGATAACATTAACAAAATCTAAGTGTCATAGTGAATAAAATCTTTATCAGCATCCTTTTCAGAATACGTTGTATAAGATTATCAAAATCTAAGAATCGGAGTGATTAAATTATATATCAACATCCTTTTCTCGGATAAATAGGATAAAATTGACAAAATCTAAGAGTTTTAGTGAATTAGTTATTTTATTCACTAGCCCCCCTCTCAAGCTCACCATTTCCCAAAACACATCCAATCAAAATTTTGAGATGGCCATTTTGTTCAATGTAGATGAAAGTTCAGGAAATTAGGCTTAGCCTAGTCCTAGCCGCCCCCCTTCCTTCCATCAATGACACATCTGTGGGCACCAATGGTAGCCTAGCCTAATGTTAAAAAATCCAATAGGCTAGGCCTAGGGTAGCCTAACTTACTGTGAAACGTAGCAGCGGAAGGATCCCACGCACTCCTCATTTGTTCCGCTGCTAAGGTTGAGAGTCGTCATGTCTTCTTATTCCAGCAAAATAGCCAAGGCTAATTGCCAAAGATTTGTTAAAAATGGTGTCCAAAATTTTTAAATCAAGATCTAAATACAAGTGTTGAATCTGTGACAATCAATTTTGAACTGAGCTTGGCTTCCCAATTCCTGTTCCCAACAGACAAAATATGACGCTTGGCCTAATTATAAATTCAGATGTCCATCTTCAGTTAGACTTGAGTTAGGGTAAGGGAAGTTTCTGCCTTAGCAACTGAGAACAATTTTTATCATTTTAGCGTTTTGGAATTCCTCACTTTGGTTTCCCGATGGACAAATATAACGATTGGCCTAATTATAAATTCAGTTATTCAACGGTTTAACAGTGTATAAGCGATTTTTCTCACATAGCAACTGAAAACAATTTTTATAATTTTAGCATGAATGGACTAGGAATAAATAGATAATAGACCTTTCCCGATGTTCTAGGACTACTGGTTCGATCCAATGTGGGGAAGTGGGGTTACCAAAAAATTTTTTCGGGGGGGAGGGACGGGGTTACAAGAAGATTTAACAAATTCAGTCGTTCCGTCCAAGTAATAAGTTTCACTAATTAGTTGTTATTTGGCCTATTAATTTACAAAAGTTTGCACAAAACAAGTTTTTGTGACATTAAAACTTAAACGAACAGAAATTGTCCCATATATGAAAGGGGATATTACCTCCTCAACGTTTTGCTCCTTACGCTAAATTTTGACTCTTTCAATACTACGTATTGTAGGAATAAAAACTTTGGCGTAAAGAGTGAGGCGTTGAGGAAGGGACAGCCCCTTTCATATACGAAATTATTCTGTTCATTATAAGCTTTAATGTTGCTCCTTAATTTCAGTTAAAAAACAACTTTTCTTTTATTTAATTCCCTTTGAATCAAAATTTTGACTGAAAGTAAGGATAAACATTATAAATATGTTGGCTAGAGTTTACCCCCCCCCCCAAAAAAAACGACACTCTTTCCGGGGGGGGGGGGTGTTGTGAATTTTCTGCTTTGGGAATTTTTCATGGGGAGAATTTTCTTTGGGGAATTTACAACGAGAATTTGACGTTGATTTTGAATTGAAAAATCAAGTTTTTTGCAGTAGGGCATCAAGACATGCCTAATTGTAGAAAGAAAAAGCCAAAACAGATAGTGCAAGTAATTGAGAGGCAAATGTTTAAATGGCTGCACGGGTAAATGGTGAGAGTAAGTATAGGTCCGTTAGATTGCCTGGAATGTGAAACAAACAAGGCACGCCCGCCTATGATCTTAAGAAGGTTGACCAAGAATTTAGAATTGACACAGGACCATTAATTTGCTTGAAATAACAGGCAAACAATCGTTTAAAGCCATCTTCATCTTCCAAATAGTACCTATTTATTGCCTAAGTTTTAGCCCTGTATTCTGAGAAAATTTCAATTTTTCATAAAATTTTCAAATTTTTGTGGCACTTACCCAAGACTCTGGGAGGGTGGGCCAATACCGTTCTCGTTGAATTTACAACGAATATGGTATTGGCCCTTGGCACTCAAATAACTGTACCCAACAGCTGCCATTTTTGGACTTAGAAAAATAGCTGATGCCTCGTTTAACATGTTAGCCCAGAATTTTGCATAGCCTAGAATTTTATAGAGGAATTTTGTATAGAGTCAAACTAAGTCAAGCTAGTGCAATTGAATATATACAATTTAGCCCCTAGGCTAAATTGAATTTTATTAATAAAAAAATTAAATAAAAATTAAATGGCTGGGATTATTGAACATCTGATATTAATTTGTGTAAGCATCTGCACCGGAAAGTAGCAAAGCTGCATTTCAAATGAAAGCTGGATTTTCCAATCTGAATAATGGTCTTCTGTCTGAAAAAAAAAAACAAATTTATCCCAAGCTATTCAACTTTTTTAGTATTAATATTTCGCGAGACGAGTGGCCTATTGGATACCCACGCTAAAGAATGAAAGTTACCGATACAAATTACTATGGACGAGATAACGGTATAGCCTTTTGCGTTCTTTTCGGACGAGAATTATCTGGCGGGAGCTGGGTAACTTTTGGGTGAACTGATAGCTAGCGATAAATTTCAAATAGGTAGCGCTGTACTCAACGTTGCCACACCTTGTAAAATTTTACTAGATCTTGTAAAAAACATACCCACCTTGTAAATCTAGTAAAATAGGGGTCAAATCATGTAAAATCGAATAAATCTAGTAAATTTTTCCCAAAATCAAGTAAATTTTTTTGCCCTCTCATCTGAAAGCATTTTGTTGGGAAAACAAAAGAATCTTCTGACGAAGTATTTTAAGAAAGTTAGCAGAAGCCCAACTGCTGCGTGAAAATCAGCAGTTGTTTGTCCTTGGTTGCACTTGCCATACTGCTGCATTGTGTGCTTCGGCTGCAACGAAGCACTTATCTGCTGATATCTAAACTTTCGTGAAGTAACTCATCAACTTCATAAACGCAAACCCTAAGAAACAGTTGGAACTGAAGGTTTTCCAGGAGTTTTGTGAAATTGCCAACCAATGACTTCTGCAGATTAGCGGCAAACACTGGTTTTCTCTTGAAGCCGGAATTAACAGATTACTTGAACAGTGACCAGCCTTGCATTTGTATCTGACAGAGTTGTCCCTAACATCGTCGGACACGCTCTACAAGGAATAAAGTTAAAAAGTCGCTAAGTGCGATGGATGTAGGCGTGAATAAGGTCTACTTGTACTTCCTCTCGTATATACTGCCAAAGATTAACATGTTCAACCTTGAGTTCCAGTCACGTGGAACAAGGATTTATTGCCTTCTGAGACGTTCCCGCGAGCTTTACTTGTCTACTCTGCAGTGTTTCCTTCGTCCTGAGAAGCTGAAATGTAACCTTACTTCCCTGAACGTGTGCAGTCCTGAAAACTTTTTGAAGCTTGAAAATGTCAAACTTGGAATGAATACCGAGTTGCACCATGAAAGCCTGTCAGTGGAAGACCGACGTCACTGGTTGCAAGCCATTTGAAAGGCCTGCCTTGCTTATCTTATTGAACTTGTTAAGCAGATCCGTACTAGGATTAGACTGAATTACCCTGTTCTTACATTTTTAGAACTCCTCGATCCACTGAAAGCTATGAGCAATGAAACTATGTCACTTTTCCCTCTTCTTCAGGGAAAACGGAAGGGGAGAGGATGAAGGTGCTGGAGCCCCTTAATAGTGAGTATGAGGAAATTCAAATCCGAACCGAATTTATTTCAGAAATAGTATCAGAATTAGATTTAGAGTGTCCTCCTACATTTTGGAAGAGGCTTACCAAACTGAAAGATGGTGGCGGGAAAGCCATTTTCCGAGTGCTCCCCAAGTTTATGTTGACCCTCTGGGCTTTGCCCCATGCTTCAGCCAGTGCAGAGTGACAGTTTCCAGTATAAATATTATCAAGACGACTGGGCAAAACCGATTAAATATCGACACAGTTGGAGCTCTAATGCACTCCAAGCAACTCTGCCTCAGAGACACATAATGTGTTTTGGAGTGGGAGATTTCACCCGCTCTGATTGATAGATGCAGAAATTGGAAGACGAAGGCGAGCGAACCGGGTTCCTCGGAAATAGAAGAGGGTGCAGGACCGGCGGTTAAGCTTTGAAAACCTCAAATTTGGTCTTTCAAATCGGACCTTATTATTATTATTAGTTTGTTACTTTGAATTTCATTTTTCGTGGTCGTTTGTTTGGTTTTTATGTGTGCCTGAAATTTTTGTGAAGCTTAGCCGTAAGTATATACTGAAACTATAAACTTTCGAAAAAGTTGGCTCAACTATGGAGTAGGGCAGAATCTGTCGAAAATTAGGAGGCTGAAAGAAACTGTTTGGACCTAATGAATAACTGGGAACACATTTTTTAGATATTTGAAGGCAAATAAGCCGAATCACTAAAAGAAATCATATTAAGATGCTGCACAAGCAGAAAAAAAATGCGCACTAGCAACTTTTTAGTTTTGTTTTCGTTTCGATGACGAAAAGCATTTACTAGCTTTTTCACGCCAATGCGTGTGTCACGGCGAAAGCCGCGACACGCGCACTTTTTTGACAACATCTAGTAAAACGGAAGCCAATCTAGTAAATTGTTTCGCCCAAAACTAGTAAATCCCAAATCGCCAGAGCCGCAACGGTGGCTGTACTTAGCAAAACTATTTAAATTAATTACCTACTTGTTCAGAAAAGGAATGTAACTGTAAAACAAATTAAGTTTCTAGGTGGTATAATACAGTAATTAGAATAGTTTAAATGTCAAAAAGTTTTCAAAGTTATTGATACATCGCCTGTGGCCGGAATTAGAGGCTTTTGACCGGTAATCCGATGAAGAATTATTCCAATCATAGATTTTGACCCAGAATATGCAGGTGGCTGACTAATGGGTGTCTTACCCTAATTCAAGAATTTTTCTGAGGCTAGTTGCATCTTGAGCCCTTTAAAGGGCCCCAAAGGCATTTGGGTAAATATCTAGGTGGTGCAATAAGTTAGCTAGGATGAAAGTGAAAGCATCATTTGATGCCTTTTTTATGCTCTTTTGTAATTCAATAATTGCTTCTGGGGCTAATTTCATCTTGAGCCCTTAAATGGGTCCTTTTATATGAATAATGAAAAAGCATAAAAGACATCAAATGATGTTTTCACTTTCATTCTAGCCAAGTTATATGGCCCACTGCAAATTTACCCATCCATACCCCCCTAATGTGCAAATTTATAAATGGGTGCCCATAAGCCGAATTCCAAGGGGTGGGGGAAACCTTGTCTAATTAGTACTTTTAATGCACTATAATAGAAATTTAAGAACAAAAATAAGGCAGCATCATTCAGCCAGGGGAGCAAGCATCCCCCTGCCCCCCCCCCTAATGGGCACCCATGAATATATACCCTGAATTGTTGATGGCAATGTTTTGAATTACAAAATTCAGCTCTATTTTTGATGATGGCATTTGAAAAACTTGAAACAGTAGGAAAGTGGTTTATATTTGTTACCTAATAAATAAGGTTTGAATTGTTATAAATAAGTATTTTTGGAATATATTAGGCCTACTCTCAAACAAACTATTTATAAACTAGTGATATATTTTTAACCACTTTTCAAATAACTTAACTAGCATTGATAACCTCTTTTTGTGGTTACAAAAATGAAATACTTTGGGGCCTCTTTAAGGGCTCAAGATACAACTAGCCCCAGAAGCAATTCTTGAATTAAGAGTTAAAAAAGGGAATCAAATGACATTTTCACTTTCATCCTAGCTAAGTTAATTGTGCCACCTAGATATTTACTGGTATTTATATGAATAATGAAAGAGCATAAAAAAAGCACCAAATGATATTTTCACTTTCATCCTAGCTAAATTATGTGGCCAACTACAAATTTACCATGAAATTTAATGGTATTATATATGAATAATTAAAGAGCATAAAAAAAGCATCAAAGGATATTTTCACTTTCATCCTAGCTAAACTATGTGGCCAACTACAAATTTACCATGAAATTTACCCACCCCCCTAATGTGCAAATATATACCCTGAATTGTTGATGGAAAAGTTTTGAATTGCAAAATTCAGTGCTAATTTTGTCATTGGCATTAAAAAAACTTGAAACAGTAAGAAAATGGTTTATATTTCAGTTGCCTAATAAATGAGGTTTTGAATTGTTATAAATAAGTATTTTTGGAATATGTTACTCCTGAACAACTTTTTTTTAAACTATTGATATGTTTTTAACCCCTTTTCAATAACTTTACTAGTGTTGAAACTTCTTTTTGTGGTTACAAAAATGAAATACGGTACCTTTGGGGCCCCTTTAAGGGGTCAAGATGCAACAAGCCCCAGAAGTGGTTCTTGAATTATAAAAGAGCATAAAAAAGGCACCAAATAATGTTTTCACTTTCATCTTAGCTAAATTATATAGTTCACTAGAAATTTACCAAATTTCTATTCTAACCCCCAAACTTTTTTAGTATTCAGTAAAATTTTTGCCAAAGGCAAAAATTTTACAAAGCAGGAAATTTGTTATAAATCAGGTAGCAATTTGGTAAAATTTGAAAAGATCCCCCCCCCCCCAATAAAATGAGCCTCAGGACACCCCTGGTGGCATATTTCTCCAGAAAATTATCCCCAAATATACAATTGAGGAGCCAAAGGGAAATGTAGATGAATAAAATGAACCAAAGAAAGTATGATTCTATATCACCAATTTTGAAGGAGAGGTGGTGGGTTGTTTAGTGGGTTTGAGGCAGGGGTCAGATGCCTCAAAGAGTGTATTGCTTTTATCAGTAGAGTGATGTGGGTGCAATGTATTATTTATGTCTTCTTTTTTTGTTTTTTGGTCTTAGACCAGGGCACTTTGTATTATAGGAGTTGCCATAGAAACTTCAAAATTGAAAGGGGTAGTGCCCTTTTTAATAGTCAAAACTGAATTTAGGGCAATAATTCCCCCCTCCAACACCCATAAATTCCCAAAACCTATGTAGCCTAATCAAAATTTTGAGATTGCCATTTTGTTAAGCATAGTTTAAAGGTCCAGAAATTATGTCTTTGAGGATGATCACCTCCCCCCCCCCACAGCCTTCAGCTCAAGGGTTGTAAGTTATGTCCCAAGGCATATAAGATTTATATGGGAAGTGTGGCTGTAAAAGTTTTGAAAAGGGTTTATTTGATTGGACATCAAATGTTCTAGTGTCCTTTTTAGGAGTCAAAGTGATCAGGGGGCATCCCCCCACATGTCATATTTTCCACACATTTATCCAAAAGACATTTTGAGATAGCCATTTGTTCATAAATAGTCCAAAGATCATATAATAAGGCCTTTGGGGTTGATGAATCCCCCAGGGTCTTCAAGTAGAGGTTGTAAGTTATGCCCCAGGGACATATAAGGTTTTTATGGAAGGGGTGGTTGTGGGAACTTAATAAGAGCCGTGTTTGATTGAAAATATAGTGTTCTAGTTTTCTTTTAAGATTAAAAAATTATGGAGAGAAACTCGCCCCCCCCCCTCCCTGACATCCTTTTTCCCAAAACACATCAAGTTGAAACTGTGAGATAGCCATTTTATTAACAATAGTCCAAAAATTATATAACAATGTCTTTAGGGTAGGCCCAATTCCCCAGAGCCCATGGGCAAGGGTTGTAAGCTTTGCCCTGGGGCATTTAAGATTTTAATGGAATGGGTGATCATATAAACTTTGAAACAGATGGAGCTCCTTTGATTGGAAGCCAGAAGTATTAGTGCCCATTTTAGTAGTCAAAAATGAATGTAGTGCAATCAGCCCCCCTCCCAAAGCCTATAATTCCCCAAAACAGATCCAATCAAAATTTTAAAAGATTTATTTAGTTCAACCTTGTTTAAAGTTCCAGTAATAATGTCTTTGGGGATGTCAACCTCCCTAGAGTCCTCAGGACAAGGGCCTTAAGTTAGGCAATTTTTCCATTGTTTGCACATAGTAAATGTTATTGAGGAAGGTATGCATGTATGAACTTTACTTTCCAAGAAGGACATTCAGATGAGCCATTCAGAGAATGTTGAACTAAATCAAAGCCTATAATGTGTATATGGATTGTCAAAAGGGTGTAACACAGGAATAACTCAGTATATTAATTTGGAAAATTCAGGAAATGATAAGGGATATGAATAATTAATGAAAAATTAATTAAGACTTTAAGGAATATAAATCAGCATATGTATATTAAACTGACAATGCACTTTTGTTTTTAGTAACTTCATTCGAATTTTTTTTAGTAAAGTACAAATTATATTCTGGCTTTTAGAAAGCATAGGGTTTAGAACCCTACTCAGATTAATTTCTGCTAGTTTTGAGTTTGACTTGTTTTAATTTCTGCTTGTTTTGGGTTTTCATTTAGTTATTGATACTGATTTGTGGCAGTTGTATGCTTGGTAGATTGTTTGATTAAATTTTGTTCATTTTTGGTTTAATGAAGTTTTTTACTTTTTTTTGAAAAACTTCTTTTGTTCAAAAAGTTTTTTGATTAATTTCTGTTTGTTTTATATTGATATAGTCTTTTTCAGGGAGAAATACTGAGCCTTTTCTGAAGTTAAGTAACCATCTCTTCCATAAAAACCTTAAGTACCCCCTGGGCATAGCTTACAACTCTTGCCCCCAATCTCTGGGGTTGGTTTAAACCCCAAAAGCCTTGTTATATGATATTTATACTATTTTGAATAGAATGACTATCTCAACGTTTCTATTAGATGCCTTTCAGGATTATACAACATGTGTGTAGGGGGGAGGGAGTAGCTGCCCTATGATCACTTTGACTCTTAAAAAGAGCACTAAAGCGTCTGATTACCAATCAAATGAGCACCCTCTGAAGTTTATATGACCAAACTTTCTATCAAAACCCTATATTTCCCCAGGGCATAGCTTACAACCCTTGCCCTGAGGGCGGGGGGATTTGTTATCCTCAAAGACATAATTTTCAGACCTTTGTAATAGGCTGAACAAAATGGCTATATCAAAATTTTGATTGGAAGTGTTTGGGGAAATTATAGGTGTGGGGAGCAGTGCTTCCACTTTTTGATCTCAATTTACCCTACTTTTTTTTTTTATCAATTTTCCCTAAAATTCCCTGTATTTAGATCTGATTTCTCCCTATTTTTCTCCCTAGAAAACAGAGATATTTTGCCTTACATTTCCATACAATCTACACAAAGAAAACATAGCGCAGCATCAAATTGTTATTTTTTACTTCAGATAATGATGCATATAACATCTGTTACACTACCAAGAACACATAAAAAAGTTTAATTAAGTGTCATCTCCAGCACTTCTTTGAACATAGCGTTTGCCTTCATCTTGAAGCCAGCAACAGTTTTTGGTATGCTGACAGTGGATGAAGTTTTATCTTCGTTTTTCAGCCAGTAATTGACTCGAATAAGTGAGACTAGTGTAAAATTCTTGACACTATCTCGGATGTCCGTTTTGATTAAGTTCAGGAGGCTAAACTAAGGCTCAGCTGGTACATTGCTAAAAGGTAAAGAGAAGATCCTTGATAATGCACTTCTGCAATTCTGGGTACTTGATTTCACCACTGCGAGTCTTCAGACTAAATATATTCATCCAGTACTGCTAAACTGACTGATATTCAATTTTGGCATCTCCCAAATGAAGCTCAGTGACATCAGTCATTGCCTGTGACCTCCATTTTACGTCCGTTTTCTGGAGGCAACACTATTCTCTTAGAATAGGAAATCTTCCAAATAGTGGTCTTAGAGAGTTTTGCTTCTAATTTCTTGCATTCCTTGGTTCAACCAAAGCCAAAATGTCATAAATTTTGTCTTCAAACTTGAAACAGCCTTGGATTGGCTTGATTAGGACTATATAGTGTTTTCGACAAGACTGGTAAAAAATACCAATATTATCACTTGGCTCTTGAGCATCTACGAGTTCTTGCATTGAATTGGTTGGATCTATTCCCATATATGTTTTGCCTAAAGGCAGGTACTCACTTGAAAGGGAAGGATCCAGTTTGGTAATCAAACCAACACTTTGAATATAGTCCAGTTTCTTGAAGCTAGACGCAACATCATTTAAAAGTTTGCTGGCACTTGCCTTTAGGGACTGAAGAAGTGGAAGCTCAGATAGAAAAAAACTGTGTTGAATCTGTTAGAGAGTCCGAGAGAGTAGTCCATGAATTCAAGGTATTGCTTAGTCAACTTGCCTTGTAATGTTGACAAGATAAGGTCATTTGATGCAGTTGAGTCGTCAAACGTGGTTTCTATGAAATACTGAGTAAGAGCAACCCAACATCAATAAGCCTCTTTATGCAGGCCTGAAGGGACAACCAATGGGTGTGTCTTGGTGCAAGAATTGAGAGTGCTTTACATTGAAAGAACTCCTGAAATTCAACTTACTTATCTCATCTGGAAGCGCTTCTGGAAAAGTGGGCATAGATATTTCGCACCAAGTCTTCTAGTGTCTTGAGAAGTGACGAGCATACATAGGATGAACATAAGTGAATAAGATGGCGTGAGCATCTCACATTCAAGATATGGGGCCCCATGGCTTTCATTAGCATTGAAGCAGATCTATTGGCTCCAAAATGATGTTAGTAGTGTCTGCACAAAATCCAACAATATTTTGCCAGGGAATCAAGTTTTTTTCAATGACTTGTTTGATGCAGTTAGTCAGAACCTCGGCCGACCCATCACTACACTTTACCATGTCAAATACTTCGACCTGAAGGTTTAAATCTTTCTCCCTAAAAAAAACACTACAATGATAGCTAGTTGTTTATCATTGTTACAATCAGTGGTCTCATCAATTATCATGGAGAATAAAGCAGTTTTGAGCAACTTGACTAACTGGTTGTGTAGTACCAACACAAAGAAAAATTATATCGTAACATATTTGTATCTTTCTGTTTACCCAGAGTGACCCCTGCTATGGCCTGGTCTTTTTGAATAATTTCCTTAGGAGAGGGATCAAGCTGTTTGCAAGACGTAATTGCAGATTATGTTCTGCCGAAAATATGCAGATGTGCTGTTCAATTTCTTTGGAACTACTGCCTACAGTCAGAAGTTTTCAATGCTGCCACGGCCATCCTTTGTCATATTTTCATTGCTTACCTTTATATGCTACTTGGTCAGAAAATGCCAAGTCAACTCTCATTTCCCTCAATATTCATACTTCAAACAGAACCTACACTATGGTACATAAATATTTTTCTTTGACTTGTTTGCCACTCTTTTATCTATCCAATTTTTAAACATTGGTAACTGAAGCAGCTTGTGAACAAACTTTTGGTCGAATTATTCCTTTTGGGAATTCTTAAAATCAATAATTTACCCCAGATGTCCCTGAAAATCCTTACTTTAACCCAGATTTCCCTTTATCCCTAGATTCAAAATAAGTGTCCCTAAAAGAAGTGATTTTTCCCTAAAATAGGGTAATCTCTCTAGAAGTGGAAGCCTTGGTGGGGGGGGGATTTGCCCTCTGATCACTTTTGACTAATAAAAAAGGTACTAATCCTCAGTTTCCAATCAAGTGAGCCGTTTTTGAAGCTTCTACGACAAAAATTTCCATAAAAACCTTATATGGCCCAAGGGTATAATTTACAACCCTCGTCCTGAGAGCTATGGGGGGAGGTTGTCATCCTCAAAGACATAATTTCAAGACCTTTCGACTACGTTGAGCAAAACAGCCATATCTAAATCATGATTGGAAATTTTTGAGGGAAAATGATGGGCGTTGGGGGGATTCTCCTTCCAATTACTTTTGACTATAAAAATGGGCAATATCCCTCTCAATTTACAATTGAAATAGCCCTTTTTGAAGTTTTTACAACAACACTTTCTATAAAAAAATGATATGCCCCCAGGACATAACTTACAATCTTAGCCCTGAGGGCTATGAGGGGGGTTGTCACACTCAAAAACTTAATTTTCGGACCCTTCAATTACATTCAACAAAATAGCTGTATAAAAATTCTGATCAGAAGTGTTTGGGGAAATGATAGGCGTGGAGGGGGCACTAGCTCTCTCAATTCCCAATTGAATGAGTCCTTTTTGTAGTTTCTACGATAACGCTGGCAAAGACATAATTTCCAGAGCTTTCAACTGTGTTGAAGAAAATATTTATCTCAAAATTTTGATTGGATATGTTTGGGGAAAGGGTGGCCGTGACATGGGCGTTGGTTGCCCTCCAATCACTTTCGACTATTAAAAAGATTCGAAAACTGGAATGTTTTATTTTAGTTATGCTGACCGTAACGTGTTTTATTTAAATTATCAGTGGCAACGCTGTAGCGTTGCCTATAGTAAAGGCCATACAGCTCCAATGTTTTATTATTTATTTATTTTTACTTTTTCCCCAGAGGCACTTCATATGGAAGGGGTCGTCGTAGAAACTTCAAAGGTGGCTCATTCGATTGGTAATCGAGAGTTCTAGTGCCCTTTTTAATAGTCGAAAATGATTGGAGGGCAAAAAGCCCCCCCACGCCCATCATTCTCCCAAACATATCCAATCAAAATTTTGAGATAGCCAGTTTGTTCAGCGTAATTGATTTCCAGATAGAAAACATATTTTTGTGGAGGACACTCCCCCACAAACCCTAAGGGCAAGTGTTTTAAGTTATGCCCTGGGGGCATATAAGGTTTTTATAGAAGGCGTTGTCGTAGAAACTTCAAAACAGGCTCATTCGATTGGAAATTCAAAGGTCTAGTGCCATTTTTAATAGTCGAAAGTGATTGGAGGGAAACTAGCCCCCCCCCCCTCCACGCCCATCATTTCCCCAAACACATCCAATCAAACTTTTGAGATAGCCATTTTGTTCAACGTAGTTGATTTCCAGATAGAAAATTTGTTTTTGAGGAGGACACTCCCCCGTAACCCTCATGGCAAGGATTTTAAGTTATGCCCTGGGGGCATATAAGGTTTTTATAGAAAGAGTTGTCATAGAAACTTCCAAACAGGCTCATTCGATTGGAAATTGAAAGGTCTAGTGCGCTTTTTAATAGTCGAAATTGATTGGAGGGCAACTGGCCCCCCCCCCTCCACGCCCATCAATCCCGGGCTTATACCGACTCCACCTTGGTAGATTGCTATTTCGTTCAGCGTAGTTGATTTCATGATAGAAAATACGTTTTAAGGGAGATCTATCCATCGCGGTTCTCATGGCAAGAAATGTAAGTTATAACCTGGGGGCAAATAACATTTTTGTAGAAGGTTTTGTCGTAGAAACTTCAAAACAGGCTCATTCGATTGGAAATTAAAAGGGATTCTGCCCTTTTTAATAGTCGAAAGTGATTGGAGGGCAACTAACCCCCCTCCCCCCACTCCACGCCCATTGTTTCCCCAAACACATCCAATCAAAATTTTGAGATAGCTATTTTGTTCAGCGTAGTTGATTTCCACATAGAAAATGTGTTTTTGAGGAGGACACTCCCCCACAACCCATAGGGCAAGGGTTTTAAGTTATGCCTTAAGGGCATACAAGGTTTTTATATAAGGTGTTGTTATAGAAACTTCAAAAAAAGGCTCATTCAATTGGAGATTCAAACGGCTAGTGCCCTTTTTAATAGTCAAAAGTGATTGGACGACAACTAGCCTCCCCCCCCACGCCCCGCATTCCCCCAAACACATCCAATCAACATTTTGAGATAGTCATTTTGTTCAGCCTAGTTGATTTTCAAATAGAAAATATGTTTTTGAGGAGGACACTCCCCCACAACCCTCAAGGGAAGAGTTTTAAGTTATGCCTTGGGGGCATATAAGGTTTTTTATAGAAGGCGTTGTCTTAGAAAATTTAAAAAAGGCTCATTTGATTGGAAATTCAAAGGGCTAGTGTCCTTTTTAATAGTCAAAAGTGATTTGAGGGCAACTAACCCCTTTCTTACACCCATCTTTTCCCCAAACACATCCAATCAAAATTCTGAGACAGTCATTTTACTAAACGTAGTTTTAAGCTCTGGAAATTAGGTCTTTGAGGATGACAACTCCCCCACTGCCCTCAGGGCAAGGGTTGTAAGTTATGCCCTCGGGGCATATAAGGTTTTTTATAGACAACATTGTCGTAGAAGCTTCAGAAACGGCTCATTCGCTTGGAAATATAAATGGCTAGTTCTCTTTTTAATAGTCGAAAGTGATTCTAAGGCAACTGACACCCCTTCCACGCCAACCATTTCCCCAAACACATCCAATCAAAATTTTGGTGTAGCCATTTTGTTCAACGTAGTTATATGTTTATAACATTTTGTTATATGTTTGAGCAGGACACTCCCCCTACAGTCTTCAGGGACAAGGGTTATAAGATATGCCCTATGGTTCTTATGGAAGGAATGCTCGTATAAACTTCAGAGAGGGCTCATTTGATTGGAAATTGAAAGTTATAGTTCACTTTTTAAGCGTCAAAAGATATTGGAGGGTAACCAGCCCCCCTAAACCCTATTTTCCCAAATGCATCCAATAAAAAAATTAAGATAGCTATTTTGTTAAAAATAATTCAAAGATCATCTCACAAAAAATGGACGCAACCCACCAGGGCCTGGGGGCAGGTGTTGTAAGTTATGCCCTGGGGGCATATATTGGTCTTATGAAAGGGATGCTCGTATTAACTTCAAAGAGGGATCATTTGATTGGAAATTGGAAGTTCTAGTTAACTTTTTTTGAGTCAAAAGATATTGGAGGGCACCTAGTCCCCCCCCTCCACGCCCTTTTTTCCTCAAACCCCTCCGATAAGAAATTTGAGATAGTTTTTTTTTTAAATAGTTCAAAGACCATACAACTCAGGGGTCAACACAGACCCCAGGGCCCGAGGGCAGGTGTTGTAAGTTATGCCCTTGGGGAATATATTGTTCTTATTGAAGGGATGCTCGTGAAGCATTCAGAGATGGCTCATTTGATTGGAAATTGGAAGTTCTAGTTAACTTTTTTTGAGTCAAAAGATATTGGAGGGAATTTTTCCATAGAAGTAACATTTTTTGATTGTGATAACAACTTTTCTGTCAGAAGTAGCAAGTTTTGCTTAACACTAACAAACATTCTCATCAAAGTAACGATATTTTACTTTAATACTAACATACTTTTACTGAACACACACAAATTTTTCTCAGAAATAATATTTTTCGTCAATGATAACACTTTTTCTGTTCGAACTACCAAGTTTTCTACCAAAGATAGCAAATTTTTTAGTTGACGTACCATTTTTTGATTGTGATAATAACTTTTCTGTCAGAAGTAGCAAGTTTTGCTTAACACTAACAAACATTCTCATCAAAGTAATGATATTTTACTTTAATACTAACATACTTTTACTGAACACACACAAATTTCTCTTCGAAATAATATTTTTCGTCAGTGATAACACTTTTTCTGTTTGAACTAGCAAGTTTTCTAGCAAAGATACCAAATTTTTTCTTAGAAGTAATATTTTTTGATTGTGATAACAACTTTTCTGTCAGAAGTAGCAAGTTTTGCTTAACACTAACAAACCTTCTCATCAAAGTAATGATATTTTACCCTAATACTAACATACTTTTACTGAACAAACAAAAATTTCTCTTAGAAATAATATTTTTCATCACTGATAACACAGTTCGAACTAGCATGTTTTCTAGCAAAGATACCAAATTTTTTCATAGAAGTAACATTTTTTTGATTGTGATAACAACTTTTCTGTCAGAAGTAGCAAGTTTTGCTTAACACTAACACACCTTCTCATCAAAGTAACAACATTTTACTCTAATACTAACCTACTTTTACTGAACACACAAAAATTTCTCTTAGAAATAATATTTTTCGTCAATGATAACACTTTTTCTGTTCGAACTAGCAAGTTTTCTACCAAAGATACCAAATTTTTTCGTAGAAGTAACATTTTTTGATTGTGATAACAACTTTTCTGTCAGAAGTAGCAAGTTTTGCTTAACACTAACAATCCTTTTCATCAAAGTTATGATATTTTACCCTAATACTAACATACTTTTACTGAACAAACAAAAATTTCTCTTAGAAATAATATTTTTCGTCAGTGATAACACTTTTTCTGTTCGAACTAGCAAGTTTTCTACCAATGATACCAAATTTGTTCTTAGAAGTAACATTTTTGATTGTAATAGCAACTTTTCTGTCAGAAGTAGCAAGTTTTTCTTAACACTAACAAACATTCTCATCAAAGTAATGATATTTTACCTTAATACTTACATACTTTTACTGAACACACACAAATTTCTCTTAGAAATAATACTTTTCGTCAGTGATAACACTTTTTTTGTTCGAACTAGCAAATTTTCTACCAAAGATACCAAATTTTTTCGTAGAACTAACATTTTTTTATTGTGATAACAATTTTTCTGTCAGAAGTAGCAAGTTTTACTTAACACTAACAAACCTTCTCATCAAAGTAACGACATTTTACCTTAATACTAACATACTTTTACTGAACACGCACACAAAGTTCTCTTAGAAATAATATTTTTCATTTCTATGTCTGAATCTATTTGCTTACATGTCTGGGTTGATGTTTGGTTAGGTTAGGTTAGCTAAGTTAGGTTAGCTAAGTTATGTTAGGTTAGCTAGTAAACATTTCTCCATGTTTAAGTTAGGTTAGGTTAGGTTAACTTATCATGAGCGCTCATGATAAGCTAACCTAGCCTAACTAAAGCATGGTACAAAGTCGACATGGGTGGATTTTCCGGCGAGTATGGTTAGGTTAGGTTAGGCTAGATCAAGTTAGGTTAGGTTAAGTTAGGTTAGGTTAGGTTAGCCTACGTACGTGCGCGTACGTAAGGCTATTATTTCTTTGAAATACGCATTTACATTTTTAATTTTCATGTTTTTGATTTTATATTGATGAAGAATTTAGACACAACTTCAAGTAATTATTTTTTTCTCTTCAGCATATATGAAAGGTCCAATACCTCAGTTAAACTAAGAGGTTACACTTTGATATTGTTTTACAATTTACTGTATTTTATGTTTTTCTTTATTTTCAAAATGTTTTTGTCAGTCACCATCTTTAATCATTCATAAACAAGACTGAAGAAAACCAATTTCCACTGTTTATCGACATTGAATTATTAAGAAGGCTATTATTTCTTTGAAATACGCATTTACATTTTTAATTTTCATGTTTTTGATTTTATATTGATGAAGAATTTAAACACAACTTCAACTAGTTATTTTTGTTGTTCGGAATAGATGAAAGGTCCAATACCTCAGTTAAACTAAGATATTACATTTTGATATTGTTTGACAGTTTACTAAATTTTAAGGTTTTATTTAGTTTGAAAATGTTTTCGTCAGTCACCATCTTTAATCATTCATAAACAAGACTGAAGAAAACCAATTTCCACTGTTTATCAACATTAAATTATTAAGAAGGCTATTATTTCTCTGAAATAAGCAATTACATATTTAATTTTCATGTTTTTGATTTTTATATTGATGAAGAATTTAAGCACAACTTCAACTAGTTATTTTTTTTTGTTCAGCATAGATGAAAGGTCCAATACCTCAGTTAAACTAAGATATTACATTTTGATATTGTTTGACAATTTTCTAAATTTTAAGGTTTTCTTTAGTTTCAAAATGTTTTCGTCAGTCACCATCTTTAATCATTCACAAACAATGCTGAAGAAAACCAATTTCCACTGTTTATCGACATTCAATTATTAAGAAGGGTATTATTTATTTGAAATACGCATTTACATTTTTAATTTTCATTCTATTGATTTTTACATTGATGAAGAATTTAAGCACAACTTCAACTAGTTATTTTTTTTGTTCGGCATAGATGAAAGGTCCAATACCTCAGTTAAACTAAGAGATTACATTTTGATATTGTTTGACAGTTTACTAAATTCTAAGGTGTTCTTTAGTTTCAAAATGTTTTTGTCAGTCACCATCTTTAATCATTCACAAACAATACTGAAGAAAACCAATTTCCACTGTTTATCGACATTAAATTATTAAGAAGTCTATTATTTCTTTGAAATACACATTTACATTTTTATTTTTCATGTTTTTGATTTTATATTGATGAAGAATTTAAACAAAACTTCAACTAGTTATTTTTTTTTTGTTCGGCATAGATGAAAGGTCCAAGACCTCAGTTAAACTAAGAGATTACATTTTGATATTGTTTGACAATTAACTACATTTTAAGGTTTTCTTTAGTTTCAAAATGTTTTTTTCAGTCACTATATTTAATCATTCGCAAACAAGACTGAAGAAAACCAATTTCCACTGATTATCGACATTAAATTATTAAGAAGGCTATTATTTCTTTGAAATACACATTTACATTATTAATTTTCATGTTTTTGATTTTTATATTGATGAAGAATTTAAGCACAACTTCAACTAGTTATTTTTTTTTGTTCGGCATATATGAAAGGTCCAATACCTCAGTTAAACTAAGAGATTACATTTTGATATTGTTTGACAATTTAATAAATTTTAAGGTTTTCTTTAGTTTCACAATGTTTTTGTCAGTCACCATCTTTAGTCATTCACAAACAATACTGAAGAAAACCAATTTCCATTGTTTATCGACATTAAATCATTAAGAAGGCTATTATTTCTTTGAAATACGGATTTACATTTTTAATTTTCATGTTTTTGATTTTATATTGATGAAGAATTTAAACACAACTTCAACTAGTAGTTTTTTTTGTTTTTGCATAAATGAAAGGTTCAATGCCTCAGTTAAACTAAGAGGTTAAATTTTGATATTGTTTGACAATTTACTAAATTTTAAAGTTTTCTTTAGTTTCCAAATGTTTTTTTTTCAGTCACCATCTTTATTCATTCATAAAAAATAATGAAGAAAAACAATTATTGCTGTTTTTCGACTATAAATTATTAAGAAGGCTATTATTTCTTTGAAATACACATTTAAATTATAATTGTCATTTTTTTGATTTTATATTGATGAAGAATTTAAACACAACTTCAACTAGTTATTTTTTTTGTTCGGCATAGATGAAAGGTCCAATACCTCAGTTAAACTAAGAGGTTACATTTTGACATCGTTTGACAATTTACTAAATTTTTAAGGTTTTCTTTAGTTTCAAAATATTTTTGTCAGTCACCATCTTGAATCATTCACAAACAATACTGAAGAAAACCAATTTCCACTGTTTAGCGACATTAAATTATTAAGAAGGCTATTATTTCCTTTAAATACGCAATTACATTTTTAATTTTCATGTTTTTGATTTTATATTGATGAAGAATTTAAACACAACTTCAACTAGTTATTTTTTTTGTTCGGCATAGATGAAAGGTCCAATACCTCAGTTAAACTAAGAGATTACATTTTGACATCGTTTGACAATTTACTAAATTTTAAGGTTTTCTTTAGTTTCAAAATGTTTTTGTCAGTCACCATCTTTAATCAATCACAAACAATACTGAAGAAAACCAATTTCCATTGTTTATCGACATTAAATCATTTAGAAGGCTATTATTTCTTTGAAATAAGCATTTACATTTTTAATTTTCATGTTTTTGATTTTATATTGATGAAGAATTTAAACACAACTACAACTTCAGTTACCTGTTCGCATTCACACAGTCAAGGTCTCCGGGTGCGTAATGAATTTTGATTAGCTACGTCACTTGCCCAAAGGACGCTGCTGTGACAAACAATTTGGATAATAAGTTTTGACTGATTGCGATTACTGAAAGTGGGCCCGAAGTAATATCTGGATATTGCAAAGTACGGGCCCTTGCGAGTAAGTTTCCTTTCATGACTTTTTAAGGATTTTTTAAATTTTGCGGCATAATTGTTGAAAAAATAAGAGATGGCTACATCACTAACAAAAGAGCATTTTGACCGGCGAATGGATGAGTTAACTGCTACGATTTCGATGCTACAACAAGAAAATAAGGTGTTGAAGACTAAAAATAAGCTGTTAAAATTGGAACTGATTAAAGTGAAATCGTCTGCACTTCGAGTGGATTTACATACACGGAGAAACAATATTCTGCTTCACGGGATCGATACGCCAAATGACTCTGAAAATCTTCGTGATACAGCAAAAAATTTCTTCGGAAAAAAACTCACGATTGCAGATCCTGATCAAATAGGTATCAGTGTTGCGTATAGGGTCAAAAAATCCACCGCGTCTGATGATGGTGTTGGTCCTATTCTGCGGATCGGTAGGACAAAAACAGTTGAGCCTATTTTCGTGCAGCTCAAGAACTATGATCGCTCATTGATTCTTAAAGAATGTGGTAAACTAAAGAAAACGGGCTACAGCGTGTCAACTGACTTACCTGCTGAATTAGGAAAGCGAAGAAAGGAATTATTGGCTCTCGGTTACAAGCTAAAAAATGCAAAGGGAGCCGAGAAGGTCATTGAGACTCGTGTGGTCCAGCGTAACGTTAAACTCTGGCTGGAGAAAAAAAAGTCAAAAAGCTCACAGCAGTGGGTTAAATACGATGATGACTGTTTCGATCCGCTAAAACTGTTTGCCAAAAATGACCCAGAGGTGGTTGTTTCCGACCAGTAGTTTTGTCTTTTTTTTTTCTCCGATATTTTATTTTTATGTACGTGATATTGTGAGAATTTTTTTGAATTATTTTTTTAGCCACACAGTAATTATTTTTTAAGTTTTATGACAGAGAAGGATGTAAATCCAAAATTTTTTTTTATTCTTTTTTTGTTTCATATTTGTTCAATTTTCTTTTCTCTTTTTTCATGTTCCCAAAATTCAAGGTATCTAGTTTATTTTTGTTTCCTTTCAGTGTTCCATAAAGAAGTTCAATTGGGTATGTTCATTGTTTTTTACTCCTTGCTCTTCTAAATTTTCACGACGGACCACCGATTGCAGTTGGTAAGTGATGACTTTTTCTTCAGCTTCATCCCCGAGAGGTATCAGAGATTTTGATATAGATAGATTAAAGAATTTAGAAGTCTTATTTAAATCTCAAGCTTATTTTTGATCAAGAAATTGGTCAAGAAAATGATTTGCATTTGTTTGATGATAAAAATGTTCCTAAAAGTAAATATGTAATTTCTAATTTAATTACTGGGAGGTCTTCTGATTCTCAGCTTTCGGTATTTCATTTGAATTGCCAAGGACTGTATTCCTCATTTTCTGATCTAGAGTCGACATGTCGGGAGCTTAGACCAGATTGTGTAGGTCTATGTGAAACATTTATTACACAACAAACCGAAAGCCTTTTGGATATTCCAGGTTACACTAGCCATTTTCTACACAGAAAAGAGATGAAAAGGGGTGATATAGCAATTTATATCCGTGACACACTCATGGTTCAAATTAGGCAAGACCTTACACGAAATACTGAAGGAATTTTCGAGTCGTGGTTGTTAGAAGTATTGCTGTCCCCAAATAAAAAAATTATTTTGGGTGAAAATTATAGTTCTCCGTCAGGGTCAAAGTCTCAGTTTATGGAACAAATGGCTAAAGTTCTTGAGCTAGCGCAGTGTAAAAAAAATGAGCTTATTCTCATGGGAGATTTCAACATTAACCTCAGTATTCCGCTAACGGCCGAAGCAGCAGATTTGCTAAATAATATGGCAGGTTCAGGCCTATATCCTGCTGTTACGATTCCGACACGGGTTACTGCGAGTACGCATTCACTTATCGACAACATATTCAGCTCCTTGCTCCCAGAGTCGGTGGCAGTCCTCGTCAGCGGCACATCAGACCACTTCCCCATTCATGCAACACTCGCCCTTTCAGAACCAGCTAAGATAAGGTCCCGAATCAACCCTATGTTACCGATTATATGTTTAACAGAGGAAAACTTGAAGAATTTAAAACAGGAACTAGAGCAATTAAACTGGGATAACGTAATGGAGATTCAAGATGTAAACAAAGCATTTGGGTCATTTCACTAGACGTTCATGGATGTATACAGTAGATGTTGCGTGAGAAACCCGAGAACTAATAAACGAAAAAAAGACCAGCCAATTAGCCCCTGGATGACGGATGGTCTTCTGGCCTGTGTGAATAAGAAAAACCACCTTTGGGGAGAGTATAGACGCTTTCTGAGCTTAGCGCGGCTAGAGGAGCATGAGCAATGCAGGAAAGTCCTTCGGACTGTGTTACGAAGAGCAAAGCGTGGCTACCTGCAGCAAAAGCTGACGAAAAGCGGGAAGGATGGTCGAAAAGTTTGGCAAAATATCAACTCGGTACTACTGCCAACCACTAAGTCTTCCACATTACCAGCGAAATTGGTCGTGAATGATGAAGAAATTACAGAACCTACACAGGTTGCCGCATCGCTGAGTACATTTTTCGCAAATATTGGCGATACCACATCAAATTCCGTCGGGATAGCATCTAAGTCATACAAAGAATACCTTGGTCCGAAGTGTATGAAATCAATGGCAGTGAGTCCTGTAACACCAGGTCAGCTCGAATTACTCGTAAAAAATTTGAAGGGCTCTTCTGCTTCAGGTTTCAACCTGGTCCACACAAAGGCACTGAAAGCAGTAGTGACGACCATTGCTGAGCCGCTAACTTACCAAATCTTTCATTAGATAAAGGGTTTTTCCTGAAATGTTAAAAAAGGCAAAGATAATACCTCTTCACAAAGGTGGAAGTCATACAGACACAGAAAATTATAGACCAATCTCAATCTTATCAGTTTTCTCGAAAGTCTTTGAAACGCCAATGAAAAACCAGCTTTACCAATATTTAGATGCCAAAGACTTTTTTAACTACCGCCAATTTGGGTTTAGTTCGGGCCCTTCAACCAAAGATGCACAAAATTCACTAGGTTTGTTCGTAAATGGAATTCTAAGCTTAGGTGCTTTATCGACAGTTGTAATTTTAGATTTAAATACAATGCTTAATAGCAAGCACCACAAAATTTTACTAAGAAAGCTGGATCAAATTGGAGTTCGTGGCCAAGTCCTAGATTGGTTTAAGTCTTACCTTGAAAATCGTCGAATGTACACAGGAAATGACCATACAAATGATGTCGTAGTTAATTGCGGGGTGCCACAGGGCTCTAAATTGGGACCGGTATTGTTTCTTGTTCACGTAAATGATCTTCAGCAATTACTGACTCCTGCGAGTCGTAGCCCTTATTGCTGCAAACTATGTCACCCACAAACGACGCCGGGGTCTATGGTAGAAGCCGAGGACGAACTAACGGCATTTGCGGATGATTCACTTATGGCAAGCTCAGGATGGAACATCAAGTCTCTCAAAACGAAGCTACAAGACATTCTTGAAGAAACGTACCTCTGGATGGACGCAAATCGTCTAGTCATCAACATTGACAAATCGAGTGTTTTATTTTTTTCACGGATAGATTCGCTGGCTCCTGATGTGATTGGTATTGAAACCTCTCGTGGACTTATCAAGAGACCAGAAAAAGGACACGTTCGTTACCTAGGGGTTTTAATCGACGAAAACCTCTCGTTCAGACACCACATAGCAAGTGTCGAGACGAAGCTTTCAAGGAACCTTGAGAAAACTCAGTCACCATTTCCCTAAAAAAATACTGATCCTGATTTACAATGCAGTTATCAAGCCTCACATTCAATATTGCTCTACGGTTTGGCAATCTAATTTCAAGACACATTTACAGAGACTAAACTCAGTTCACAATAAAGCACTTCAAATTTTAGGCCCAGCACCGAACAGACTATCAATGGCATCACTTTACAAACTATCTTGCACCGTTTTTTGTTTTAAATATTTTTCAGGAACACTCCCATCACCATTTAGAGGCTTATTAACACTAGCATCACAAATCCATAGTTTAAATACACGATCTTCATCAGATATTTACATACCCCCGACACCGACAGCTAGGTCGGAATTTTCTCCTAGAATTGCGTGTGCTAGAGAGTGGAATGCACTTCCGCAAGAGCTGGGGTCATATAGGTCTCTCGGCTCCTTTAAAAAGAATGTGAAAAAATATCTAAAAGATTAAATATTTTTTTACTAGATTTATTTTATTATTATTATGTTTAGATTTTTTCGATATTATTATTAATTATCATATTTTAGTTTAATACTTCAAGGGGTGTGAGTGGAGGAGAAGTTGTGTTAAATTTATTGTTATTTGATGGCGGTTCGGGGTGGAAATTGAAGAGGACAGGAGGCCACGCTGTATTTAGAGTGTGCAATTATTACGGGCCCAAACGTGCATCAATGCACAAGGAACTACGTTAAGTGTATTTTTATATATATTTTTTTGAATTAAAACCCATATTGAACTGAACTGAACTGAACTAGTTATTTTTTTTGTTCGGAATAGATGAAAGGTCCAATACCTCAGTTAAACTAAGAGGTTAAGTTTGTGAAAATCCCAAGGTTTTTTCTGATTTTTTTGGACAATTGCCTTAACTTGAGAGTAGTTTTCTAGAAATGCGTCGTTGATAATTAAAAAATCGGATTGTAAACTCAGACAAACAAAAAGATAGTAACATCTGATTGGCTCGTATATTTTGCATGATATTTCTAAAGTCAATTAAGATGAAGAAATGTTGGAGTGAAGGTTTGACAACACCAGGCATGTGCGAGGGAAATTTGTTGTTGGTGGGGGGCTTAAAAAGGCAAAAATGGGTGAACTACGTGAGTTTATAAGACGGTTCGTTAAAATCCCAAGGTTTTTTCTGATTTTTTGGACAATTGCCTTAACTTGAGAGTAGTTTGTTAGAAATGCGTAGTTGATTATTAAAAAATTGGTTGCTAAACTCAGACAAACAAAAGGATTGTAACACCTGATTGGGTCGTATATTTTTCATGATATTTCTAAAGTCAATTAATATGAAGAAATTTCGGAGTGTAGGTTTGACATCACCAGGCACGTGCGAGGGAAATTTTTTGTTGGTGGGGGGCTTAAAAAAGGCAAAAATGGGTGAACTACCTCGTACATGAGTTTATAAGACGGTTCGTGAAAATCCCAAGGTTTTTTCTGATTTTTTGGCCCCCCTCCGGCGGCCGGAGGGGGGCCTTTCATCTATGCCGAACAAAAAAAATAACTAGTTGAAGTTGTGTTTAAATTCTTCATCAATATAAAATCAAAAACATGAAAATTAAAAATGCAAATACGTATTTCAAAGAAATAATAGACTTCTTAACAATTTAATGTCGCTAAACGGTGGAAATTGGTTTTTTTCAGTATTGTTTGTGAATGATTAAAGATGGTGACTGACAAAAAAATTTTGAAACTAAAGAAAACCTTAAAATTTAGTAAATTTTCAAACAATAAAAAAATATAATCTCTTAGTTTAACTAAGGTATTGGACTTTTCATCTATGCCAAATAAAAAAAATAACTAGTTGAAGTTTTGTTTAAATTCTTCATCAATATAAACTCAAAAACATGAAAATTAAATATATAATTGCGTATTTCAAAGAAGTAATAGCCTTCTTTATAATTTAATGTCGATAAACAGTGAAAATTGGTTTTCTTCAGTATTGTTTGTGAATGATTAAAGATGGTGACTGACAAAAACATTTTGAAGCTAAAGAAAACCTTAAAATTTAGTAAATTGTCAAACAATATAAAAATGTAATCTCTTAGTTTAACTGAGGTACTGGACCTTTCATCTATGCCTAACAAAAAAAATAACTAGTTGAAGTTATGTTTAAATTCTTCATCAATATAAAATCGAATACATGAAAAATAAATATGTAATTCCGTATTTCAAAGAAATAATAGCCTACTTAATAATTTAATGTCGATAAACAGTGGAAATTGGTTTTCTTCAGTATTGTTTGTGAATGATTAAAGATGGTGACTGACAAAAACATTTTGAAGCTAAAGAAAACCTTAAAATTTAGTAAATTGTCAAACAATATTAAAATGTAATCTCTTAGTTTAACAGAGGTATTGGACCTTTTATCTATGCAGAAAAAAACAAATAACTAGTTGAAGTTGTGTTTAAATTTTTCATCAATATAAAATCAAAAACATGTATATTAAAAATACAAATGCTTATTTCAAAGAAATGATATAATTCTTAATAATTTAATGTCGATAAACATGTGTAATTGGTTTTTTTCAGTATCGTTTGTGAATGATTAAATATGGTGACTGAAAAAAACATTTTGAAACTAAAGAAAACATTAAAATTTAGTAAATTGTCAAACGATGTCAAAATATAATCTCTTAGTTTAACTAAGGTATTGGACTTTTCATCTATGCTAAACAAAAAAAATAACTAGTTGAAGCTTTGTTTAAATTCTTCATCAATTTAAAATCAAAAACCTGTAAATTAAAAATGTAAATGCGTATTTCAAAGAAATAACAGCCTTCTTTATAATTTAATTTTTCTAAACAGTGGAAATTGGTTTTATTCAGTATTGTTTGTGAATGATTAAAGATGGTGATTGACAAAAACATTTTGAAACTAAAGAAAACTTTAAAATTTAGTAAATTATCAAACAATATCAAAATGTAATCTCTTAGTGTAACTGAGGTATTGGGCCTTTCATCTATGCCGAAAAAAAAACAATAACTAGTTGAAGTTGTGCTTAAATTCTTCATCAATATAAAATCAAAAACATGAAAATTAAAAATGTAAATGCGTATTTCAAAGAAATAATAGCCTTCTTAATAATTTAATGTCGATAAACAGTGGAAATTGGTTTTCTTCAGTATTGTTTGTGAATGATTAAAGATGGTGACTGACAGAAACATTTTGAAACTAAAGAAAACCTTAAAATTTAGTAAATTGTCAAACAATATCAAAATGTAATCTCTTAGTTTAACTGAGGTATTGGACCTTTCATCTATGCCGAACAAAAAAAAATAACTAGTTGAAGTTGTGTTTAAATTCTTCATCAATATAAAATCAAAAACATGAAAATTAAAAATGTAAATGCGTATTTCAAGGAAATAATAGCCTTCTTAATAATATAATGTCGATAAACAGTAGAAATTGGTTTTCTTCAGTATTGTTTGTGAATGATTAAAGATGGTGACTGACAAAAACATTTTGAAACTAAAGAAAACCTTAAAATTTAGTACATTGTCAAACAATATCAAAATGTAATCTCTTAGTTTAACTGAGGTATTGGACCTTTCATCTATGCCGAACCAAAAAATAACTAGTCGAAGTTGTGCTTAAATTCTTCATCAATATAAAACTCAAAAACATGAAAATTAAAAATATAAATGCGTATTTCAAAGAAATAATAGCCTTCTTAATAATTTAATGTCGATAAACAGTGGAAATTTGGTTTTCTTCAGTATTGTTTGTGAATGATTAAAGATGGTGACTGACAAAAACATTTTCAAACTAAAGAAAACCTTAAAATTTAGTAAATTGTCAAACAATATCAAAATGTAATCTCTTGGTTTAACTGAGGTATTGGACCTTTCATCTATGCCGAACAAAAAAAATAACAAGTTGTGTTTAAATTATTCATCAATATAAAATCAAAAACATGAAAATTAAAAATGTAAATGCGTATTTCAAAGAAGTAATAGCCTACTTTGTAATTTAATGTCGATAAACAGTGAAAATTGGTTTTCTTCAGTATTGTTTGTGAATGATTAAAGATGGTGACTGACGAAAACATTTTGAAACTAAAGAAAACCTTAAAAAAGACATTTTCAAACTAAAGAAAACCTTAAAATTTAGTAAATTGTCAAACAATATCAAAATGTAATCTCTTAGTTTAACAGAGGTATTGGACCTTTCATCTATGCCGAATAAAAAAAATAACTAGTTGAAGTTGTGTTTAAATTCTTCATCAATATAAAATCAAAAACATGAAAATTAAAAATGTAATTGCGTATTTCAAAGAAATAATAGCCTTCTTAATAATTTAATGTTGATAAACAATGGAAATTGGTTTTCTTCAGTATTGTTTGTGAATGATTAAAGATGGTGACTGACAAAAACATTTTTAAACTAAAGAAAAACTTAAAATTTAGGAAACTCTCAAACGATATCAAAATGTAATCTCTTAGTTTAACCGAGGTATTGGACCTTTCATCTATGCCGAACAAAAAAAAATAACTAGTTGAAGTTGTGCTTAAATTCTTCATCAATATAAAAATCAATAGCATGAAAATTAAAAATGTAAATGCGTATTTCAAATAAATAATAGCCTTCTTAATAATTTAATGTCGATAAACAGTGGAAATTGGTTTTCAAACTAAAGAAAACCTTAAAATTCAGTAAATCGTCAAACAATATCAAAATGAAATCTCTTAGTTTAACTGAGGTATTGGACCTTTCATCTATGCCGAACAAAAAAAAAATAACTAGTTGAAGTTGTTCTTAAATTCTTCATCAATATAAAATCAAAAACATGAAAATTAAAAATGTAAATGCGTATTTCAAAGAAATAATAGCCTTCTTAATAATTTAATGTCGATAAACAGTGGAAATTGGTTTTCTTCAGTATTGTTTGTGAATGATTATAACTAGTTGAAGTTGTGCTTAAATTCTTCATCAATATAAAAATCAAAAACATGAAAATTAAAAATGTAAATGCGTATTTCAAAGAAATAATAGCCTTCTTAATAATTTAATGTCGATAAACAGTGGAAATTGGTTTTCAAACTAAAGAAAACCCTAGTATTGTTTGTGAATGATTAAAGATGGTGACTGACAAAAACATTTTCAAACTAAAGAAAACCTTAAAATTTAGTAAATTGTCAAACAATATCAAAATGTAATCTCTTAGTTTAACTGAGGTATTGGACCTTTCATCTATGCCGAACAAAAAAAATAACTAGTTGAAGTTGTGTTTAAATTCTTCATCAATATAAAATCAAAAACATGAAAATTAAAAATGTAAATGCGTATTTCAAAGAAATAATACCGACTTCTTCGTATAGTATAACGTTAAACTGTTTTAAATTGACAACACTGTCCAAACATCACTTGTGTATTATACAGTACACAATCACCCCATCTCCCCCAAAACACTTTTCAGCCATTTCTTGTTAATTTTTTTTATTTCAGGTCATCCAGACGGGGTTTTCGCTAGCAGCTCGGCCCACCGTACAGCACTATAAGTACTCTAAGAGACCCTTCTGCCATCACCCCACCACTTATGTATTATACGGAACACATCGAAGAAGTAAAGCTATCCGTTATTACAATTCTTTTCTTGTCATCAACACCCCTCTTAGTATCAACTTCTTCGTATAGTATAACGTTAAACAATTTTAAATTGACAACACTTTTCAAACGCCATTGAGGTTACCTTATCTGCTAATCACTTTAACCCTTTTTCTCTATCGTCAAGTACATGCTCTGGAAAGGTACCAAGGAACATAAGGCAATTCAGGAACCAGTGGGGAATCCCCGCTCGTAACTGCTAATCACTTTAACCCTTTTTTTCTCCATCTTCCAAGCTCCGAGGTCTCTAATTGGCTCCTAAAAAACAGATGTTAGCTAAAAAAAACAGTCTGGTTGAAAAACTTGGAGTTGAAACAAAACTTGTGTGGGGAATTCCCCACTCATACTGTTATCTTTTTTGCAATGTTTAGGAACCGGAGGGGAATCCCCGCTCGCTTGGAAAAGTACCAATGAAAGGCAAGCAAAACTCTCTCCCATCCTTCCAAAAATATTTTCTTCAGAGATTTCTTGTTAAAAAATTATCCAATCACTAATTAGAATCAATCACACACCTATTATTCAAACATTAATTAATATCGTTCATAGTGTCCAATTTGCGAATTCCTTATCCCTTTTTGCAAATGTCGATCAAACAATTCCGATTGTAAAAGCGTGTTTAATCACGTTGCTTGGAAAGGTATCCATAAGTACATGCTCTGAAAAGGTGCCAAGGAACGTAATCTCCCCAAACACGTCAAACTGTTTCCATGTGCAATTGATATCAATAGCAATCTGCCTTGGAAAGGTGCCATGGAACATAAAGTGGGCAAATAACACAGGAAGGAACATAGTCTGCTAGAATTCAATATTAGCATTCTTTAGTATGGAAGGGGTGTTAGTTGCCTTCCAATCACTTTCGACTATTAAAAAGGGCACTAGCCATTCCAATTTCTGATCGAATGAGCCCTTTTCGAAGTTTCTACGACAACTCCTTTCATACGAAGTGCCCTGGTCTAGAAAAAAATAAACAATACATTGTGCCAACATCGTTCTTTACTTAGGCAGCGCTATTGCGTTATGTTGTTACCGGATCATTGGACTATTTCAAACATACTGAAAATCTTAAAATTTGTATCAGATGAATTTGGGGAAAAGAGGGTGTGTTTTTCTAGGGGGGAGGGGTACATGTCCTTTCTTATGAATCTATCCCTTATAATTCATAAGAAGTTAACCTGAACTTTCAATTTCCAATCAAATGAACCACCTCTGAAGTTTATATGAATTCTCCTTACATAAAACCTTATATGACCCAGGGGCATAATTTAAACACTTGCCCCCAGGATCTGGGGATGTGTGTTAACCCTGAATTTTGATAATATTATGGTTGAACTATTTTTGACAAAATGGCTATTTCAAAATTTTATCGGATAGGTATGGGGGAGAAGGGCGTGGGGTGGACTAATTGCCTTTCAATCTCTTGACTCTTTAAATGTGAACTAGAAATTTCAATTTCCAATCAAATGAGCCCTTTCTGAAGTTTTATGCAAGCATCCCTTCAATAAGAAACATAACTTACAATGCGTGTCCCGGGCCCTGGGGGGTTGTGTTGATCCTGGAGTTTTTATTACTTGAGTTTTGAACCTTTTTTTACAAAATGGCTGTCTAAATTCTTAATTTTTTATTGCATGGATTTGGGAAAAAAAGAACGTGGGGAGGGGATAATATATATTTATTTATGCCCGCTTACAATGGAGAAATGGAGAAAAAAAACAAAAAAAGAAGAAAAACATGTTTTTCCCCATAATTGCCCTCCAGTTTCTTTTGCTTCTGAAAAACTGAACTAAAACTTTAAATTTTCAGTCAAATGAACCCTCTCTGAAGTTTATATGTACATCCCTTCTATAAGAACCGTATATGGCCCCAGGGCACAACTTACAACGCCTGCCCCCAGGCCCTGGGGGGTTGTGTCGACCGCGGAGTTTTATTGTCTGATGTTAGAACTATTTTAACAAAATGACTATCTCAAAATTTTATCGTATGTATTTCGGGAAAAAGGGCGCGGGGGGGGGGGGCTAGTTGCCCTCCAATCTCGTTTGACTCTGAAAAAGTGAACTAGAACTTTTAATTTCCCATCAATGAGCCCTCTCTGAGGTTTATACAAGCATCCCTTCTATAAGACCCATATATGCCCCCAGAGTATATCTTACAACGCCTGCCCCCTGAACCTGGGGGTTTGTGTCGACCCCGGAGTTTTTTTTATATGATCTTTGAACTAATTTTAACCAAATGGCTTTTTCAAAATTTTTATCAGATGCATTTTGGGAAAAAAGGGCGTTGGGGGGCTAGTTACCCTCTGATAACTTTTGACTCTTAAAAAGGGCACTAGAACTGACGATTTTCAATTGAATGAGCCCCCCTTTGAAGTTTATACGACGGCCCCTTCCATATGAAGTGCCTCTGGGGAAAAAATAATAAAATATTGGAGCCGTATGGCCTTTACTATAGGCGTTGACTTACTTTTGACTTAAAGCTCTTGCTCGGCAGCGTCGCCAGCGTAGATGGAACCAGACGTCAGCGCCGTTAGTTGTCTCCAGAGTGGCCTGTTTGTGCCAGGGTAGGAGCTTCACTGGGGTCAATGCCCCACGCTGTGAGTCGATCGCGGATGATATCCACCCATCTCATACGTGGTCTACCTCTGGGGCGTTTCCAGCCGTTTGCAGTTGGATCGAAGTCAAATATAACTCGGGCAAGTGTTTCGGTGGTTAGGCGAAGTAAATGACCGTACCAATGCAGTGAGTGGGACTCGAGCTGTTTGGACAGGGGTGTTAATTTAAAGGACCGGAGGATATTCATGTTCCGTACCCTGTCGAGTCACCTAACGTCTTCAATTTTGCGCAGGTGTTTTGTCTGGACAGCATCTACCTTCATGATCTGCGACAGCGTCAAAGGCCAAGTCTCTGACGAGTACAACACGACACTTGCTACTGAGTGAGAGTAGATACGAGCTTTCGTGAGACGGCTGATCTGAGGTTTGTGGAATATTGTTCTCAGTAAGCGGCCGAAAACGGCGTTCACCTTTGCCACCCTTGCTGATATCTCTGCATCTAGATTTCCGTTTGAGCAAACAATTGAACCAAGGTAGGTGAACTGCTTGACCATCTCAAGATCTTGGCCACATACTTCTATAGTTGTCAGGGGGCTGCATGGTGTCTTGTCCACAGTTAATATCTTGGTCTTGGTCCAGTTTACAATTAAACAGAGTTTTCCTGCAACAGATGCTAGCGTTTCTAGGACAGTTTTGATGTCAGTGAGATTTTCGTATACCAATCCAACATCGTCAGCGAAGTCGACATCTGCCAGAACTCTTCCAGCAAAATCGATGCCTAACGGATGCGCCAGCAGTGTTTTGTTGAGAACATAGTCCATGACACAGTTGAAGAGTTTGGGAGCAGCAACGCAGCCTTGCCCAACACCATTTCTAATTTTAAAATGTGATGAGAGCTGGCCATTTACAAGAACAGCACTTTTGATCTTATTATATAGTTCTTTGAACAGATTTAGAATTTTCTTTGGTACACCAGCAGATTGAAGGATCAACCACAGTGACTGTCTGTCGACAGTGTCGAAAGCAGATCGAAAATTGACGAAGGCGATGTATGCTTTCCTTTTATATTCTAGAGTTTTCTCTATCAGCTGTCTGATTGTATGGATTTGATCAGTAGTGGACCTACCCGGCATGAATCCAGCTTGCTGGTGGCGACGAAGGGGATGGTGGTACTTTTTTGCGCGCTTGAAGAGCAGCATGGCGAAGAGTTTGCCGGGTACCGACAGCAGAGTTATTCCACGATAGTTATTACATTCTGCTTTACTTCCTATCCTCTTGTATACTGGTACAAGTAAGCCAGTCTTCCAGTCTGATGGTATTATTTCAGAGCGCCACACAGTATTAAACAGCACTTGTAGCCAGAGGGTCATGGATGGATCGCCATTTTGAAGGAGTCCTGATGTCAGGCCACATACTCCCGGCGCTTTGTTGTTCTTCAGCTTTCGTGCTGCTGCTTTAATTTCTTCTGCTGTAAATTCAGTGCCATCGGGGGCAGGTGTAGCATTCTCAGCCGCAGCAGTAATCTCGTCGTCAATCTGGTCAGGTTGGTCTGAGTTCAGTAGCTTCTCGAAGTGTTGCTTCCACTGGCGAAGGCACTATGATTTGTCGTAAATATTTTCGCCACTGGCGTTACGGAGATACGATGTAGTTTGAGTGTATTGACCTGAGAGCTCACGGAGGATCTTATATGTGGCTCCGATGTCCTTTTTTTTGTCGGCCTCTTGGAGCTCACGTGCTTTTTTGTCAATAAAGGTCTTACGGTCTTTGTGCAGCATGATGTTAAGCTCTTTATTTAGTTGCCTATACGCTGTCATGTCCCCGTGAAGGCAGACTTCCTGTCTGCAATCAATAATGGCGATGCACTCGTTGCTGATCCAGTCTTTTTCTTACGCTGTTTCATTCCAGCAACTCTAGTTGCAGCTGCAAGAGCATTCTCTTTGAAGACCGTCTATACACCTTCACTATCATTGCACTGTATAAGGACCTCAAATCTGTTGGATATTTCGACCTGATACTGCTTAGCCAAAGTGGAGTCTTGTTGTATACGGTAGGTATCAATTTTCCGAGGTTTCCGGCTGGCTTTGTAGCTTTCAGGCGAAGCCGGATTTTGGCTGCAACAAGACGATTGTCGGTATTCCCAAGTTCGGCGCCTCGGTAGGAGCGACAATTCTGCACAGAAGACAGCCATCGCCGGCGTATGATGATGTAGTCGAGCATCTTCTTCGTTGATCCATCATTGCTATACCAGGTGTACTTGGCTATATTGGGTGTCTGAAACCATTTGTTTGCAATGGTAAGATTGTGGGCGAGACAGCAGTTCAACATTCTCTCTCTGTTGTCGCTTAGGCTATCTATTGTTATGGGTTCAAGAGCAAAATCCCACAGGTCAGACTCATTAGCAATGCTAGCATTCATATCTGCTAGATAGACAAGGTAGTCATGAGGAGGTCCTCACCAAAGCTCAGAGTTTAAATAGGCGCAGAAATCATATTTATCTTCTTCCTCGGTTTCATTTGTGGGGGCATTACAGGTGATTGTGTAAATTTTTCCATGTTTGACATAGAGCCTTGCTCTCAGAAGCCTGGGTGTAACTGGTGTGAATGACAGAAGGGTCTGGCGTGTGGTACTGTTCGGCACTAGGCCAACGCCTCCTCGTTTCTGGTGACCACCAGACCAAAGCAGTGTGCTTCACCAATATACTCCTCACCATCACCAGATAGATGTGTTTCAGTGATTCCAGCAATTGTAACTTTATATTTCTTTAATTCTCTGGCTAATAGAACCGGGTTGGTTCAGTGTCAGAACATTCCAGGTGGCCACATTGATGCCACCTTGGTCAACGGTATTCAGAGGGAATCGTCCGTGGGCAGTCCGGGGTCGAGACAGGGTTTGAGATGATATATCCGAGGCTGAATTTCTGGTTCTATTCGTAGCAATAGAAGTTTCAGGAGGAGGGCTGCCAACCCAACCGTCCATAGATGCATTTGGTTCTCTGGTGGCTAGCCAGGTATCCAGAGGCACGTGGAGGTCGTTCTTCATACGCCAATTTGCATGGGAACTAACTCCGAACGAGCATCATTACCTATAGGCGTTGCCTCTGATCAAATGGGAACATAGTGAAATACCCATTAAGGTACATCAAAACCTTATTGTGAGTAAGAAGTTATGTCAATTTTAAATTTGCTTGGCTCTGACTGAGTTTACTCCATGTTATTTAAATGAAAATTTTTGAGTAAGTTCTTTCAACTTTACTGCTTGGTTTCACTTAGAGTTTGGCTTCTTAGATTAAGTTAAAGTATAATAATATCACAAGGCTTGTCAAGTCTTACAAGTGAGAATGATTCTGCGCTTCTAATTTCAATGACTGAGTACACATAGTTTTCTGATTTACCTCTTGCCCCCCTCCTGATTCAAGATTGGGGGTCTAACTGCCATCCATCTGTCAGATAAATAAGGACTGGGTTATATGGTAGCAATTATTATTTTTAAATAAAAAAATTGAATGGGAAAAAGTAGGGCAGTAGGGCTTTTTTCTATTGCAGCTATTTCAGAAAAGGAATCATATCAAAAAATCTTTTACTTTCTTGTGTTCAGTTGGTCCTATTGGTTCTGGGAAATTCTGTTTGAAGTATCTTCTGTCATAACCCAAAACTGAATGTAATATTCAGCAATGCAATATCTGTTCTGGTTCCTTAAAATTTTTACCAATAGATATCTTACTAGTGTAATCTCTTGAAAGGTGTTCTACCCTTTTATTCTGTTTTAATTTTTATGCTTGACATTTGTGTCGTTTTTCAGAGGAAGCATATTTTTTGGTATTTCACAGAAAGCTATTCAATTATAGTTCTTCTTACTTTTTTCCAGGTTTCCATATAATATTCACTTCGTCTGATTATTCTGAGTCTGAATATTTTAAATTACCTGGAAAAGTAGCTCAGTGCTTTTGACTTGATTGGTAAAACCTGGATGCAAGTGACCTCTCTGAGACTGCTTATATTAAGCAAGGTAGTATATGTTTCTGGTAAATAGTTCATATAATTTGAAATTTTTTTGCGTTTTTTTTTTCTAGAAAACTACTTTAAAAAAACTAAATTTTATTTGGTGAATCACCTATGAAAACACTGATAGAGTTAAGGTTACCCTCTGTAGAGGTTTAAAGCTCCTATCTACAAATATGTGTTATTTTGTAATTTTTGCCAGAAGAAGATCACAGAAGTGTTTTTTTTTTTTTTTTTTGGTGTTTTTTATTCTCATTGGTAAATGTATTGAATCATTGCTCCCAGAAGATTGGGTTGGGCTCATTTAAATGGAAATTAATGGTTTTAGGGCCCTTTTTAAGTGACCAAATATATTGGATTGCAACTAACCCTTCTCCCATGCCACTTTTTTTCTCCAAAGACATCAGATCAAAATTTTGAGATAATGTGTGAGTCTTATTTTTCACTTTGATTTATTTTTAGTTTAGCCTTCAATTGTTTTTTTTTTCAGACAGACTTCATATGGAAGGGATGATTGGAGAGACTCTAGAGGAGGCTTATTGAATTGGAAATCTGAAGTTCTGGTGTCTGTTTTAGAGTCAGAAGTAATTGAATGGTAACTAGGCCCTCTTCCTTGTCTTTTTTCTTTCTGCCGCTCACCCATTGCAACCTCTAAAGAGATTTCATCTAATTTTGATGTAGCAATTTTGTTAAGTAGTTGAAAGGTCTATTGAAAATACTCTCGAGGGTGACATAACCCCTACAGGGCGTGGGACCATGACCGTTAATAACGTAAATTGTTCTTACAAATCTTCTATAATGGAAACTGGTGGCTTTTGCAATTTCTCAAAAAAAGCGAAGTATATTAAGCTGAAGTTTAGGGGGATGTTGAACTCAATGAAAAACAACACTTTTTGCATGGAAGTGGTAGCTGTACAAAGTTTCAAGGAGACTCATTCATATTTGTTTTTTAAATACAGTTTTATTAAGAGTCAAAAGTGATCAAAGGGGAACCAGCTCTCCTTGTCCTTGTTTTCTAACTGAATACCTTTACTGTGTAAAAAAAAACTAGATCAAAATCGACCTTTTGTTCAAAATAGTCAAATATTCCAATATATATACCTCCATAAATAAAAATACCCCAAGAGCCCTGGGGCTACCGTCGTAAAAAAGACTAATTGGCAATTGTTCAATCATGGATTTTATAATGGAAAACGGGTTTTGTGTAAAATTTTAGGAATTTTAGGGTAAAAAGTTATAACTTTCAGGGGAAGCTGAACTAACTGAAACTAAACTGTGTACATTTAATTTTTGAAAGGGCATATATTCAAAATCATAAGAAGAGTCATGTGTATTGAGATCAGATTTTCATGGTATACTAAGGACAATGTTGAATTAAATCAAAAGCTACTCTTCAACGCCAGTTGTTTTGGCTTAATGATAACTAAATCCCAGTGGATTTACTGTTCTGAAGTATCTTTGAATCGCCGCTCTTGTTTGCTATGATTATTTTATCCAGATTAATTGTTTTAAAGCAACGTGTCCTATGGATATTTTCAGAAAAGATGAAATTTGTTTTTTGTTTTTTTTTGAAACAGTCAAATCAATCTAGTAAGATTGCTATTATTTTCAAAAGTCGAAATGGAACATGAGATCTTTGGAACAAAATATTTGAATCAACTTTCTAATCCTGATCATACCCTCAAGACCACCTTGTCCCTTTTAGAGCCTGTTGAAGACCTTGAATTTGGCTTCTATGAAATGGCTTCTATGGCTTTAAAAAAAACTATTCTTTGATAGTAATTTCAAGTCCTTTTAGCTTCAATTAATATTGTACCATTTTTATGCTGGTCTTAACTTAAATGTAACATTTTACTTTTCGTTTATAATCTTTAATTTTAGGGTTTTTTTGTAATCAAATAGTGTTCATATTTGATTACCAAAATTTCATGATTGCTTAAAATAAGGAATATTTCTCTAGTCTAAATGCCTTTAGCTTAAGAATCAAAACATCTTAATCTTATTTCTTAAAAGTTACAGCTTCATAATTTTAGCTTTTCTTTGGATATTACAGATATCTCATTTCCACAAGGGATTTTCATAGTGTCTTTCAGTCCAACATCCCCCCGACATTATCTAAATGTTCAAAATCGATATCCTTTTCCAATTGCTTTTGATATATTTGACTTGGGGTAGTTTTACGCTTGGTAAATTATTGGATTTTATTTTTGCTCATTTTTTGTTTAATAGCCCTTCTTAGAGAATGTTTAGAGATATTTTCTTAGAGAATGCTATAAGCTTGCTCAAAACATAGAAAAATAGTCCTTCTTGGAGAATATTTAGAGATGTTTTCTTAGAGAATGATCTAAGCTTGCCCAAAACCAATCCAAAAACTTTGGCAATCTGAAACAAACTAGAAATAATTTATTTTAAACAACTAAACTTTTAGAATGAGAAGCTTTTTCTTAGATAGGCAAAGAGTCTTTTTAAACTGTAAGACAATGAGAAATAAAAGAATTTGAAAATGCAAGCTTCAAATGACGTAAAGTAGTATTGCCCAAAGTGAACAGAAATTAAAATAAATAAACACATAAAATAATACTTATAGATAAGTAAATAAATATTCAAAAATATAGAACTTTAAATGAATAATCAAGCTACAGCAAGCTATACTTTGTTTAATGTGGTGCTTTCGAGAGCTTGGTGATGTCACTTTTTTAACTTCTTCGAAAAAGTATTAATTTTTGACTCTTCTTAGATGCTGCATTTTTTCCTTTTTATTTTTTTGCGGAGAATTTATACAAGTCTATCAAATTCATTTAATTTATTCAGTCGATTAATTTATCAATTCTTGTATTATATAGAATTTTTCTTATCTGTAAGTGAGTGACTTTTTTATTCCCTAAGTAAGGGACTTTTTTCTCTACTACTTAACAGACCAAGGAGCCTTTGGGGTATTACCATAGCAGATCATTGTATTTGTTTTTCCTTAGGAATAAACCAAACTCAAAGCTAACAGAAACTAGTAAAAATAGAAGGACTGTTTCAATTTCCCCCCCTCCCCCCCGTACCTAATCCTTGTAAGGCTCTTAAGCAAATTGCACCATACTGAAAACTAAATATATTTTAAACATTTTGTTGAAATCATAACTTTGAAAAAATCATAAGAAAAAAAATCGTGAATTGCCGAGTTGGTATGAGTTAAAATGAATAATATTAAAATATATAGCGTATGTGGCAATAAAGACTGTGGCACCTTTGGCAATAATGATCGACCGCGCTAAATGCAATGTTAAGGGATTTACTCTGTATACCGATCGCGCCAACTGAGCCGTTTGAGGTTCAAAGCTGTGAGCTTGCACCTTATAAGTTTTCCGATCGCGCCACTTGTAACGCTAAGGATTGTGCCAATTGTGCCATCGATGACTGCGCCACAGCAATGGGGAGTAAGGTAAATGGGTGACCGTGTCACTCTCAATCTTAGAGAGAAAATAAATATGTAACTACAAAAGTGTAACCTCTTTTCCTCGAATTATCTCCAAATCAGATTCCTTAGGGAGCGCTGCCTATGGAGTACAATTGAACTAGTTATCTACAGTGCGATGAGATACGGGCATATAATAAGAACAAACAGAAATAGAAAAGTAATGGTTTTATTGAACTTACATTTCGGGTGTATAACAATGTATGTATATGGGCGAGGCTTCACTTCGGTAGAAACATAATGTCTGTAATCATAATGCCTGGGTTCTGCATAATAATAATAACAATAATGACTGAATGGCAATTGCCTGAATTCTGCATGATAATTGTCCGAAAAACACTTTTCTAATATTATAAAACACTATTCTTGATTCTGCGCGCTAAGAGCTATTTCACGATTGGCCCAACTCTTGTGAAGGGCCCGCTACCTTGTAATTATGTTTGCAAACTAAACTCATTATGCTAACTGCCCATCCAATAATTTGTTTTTAATATTTTTGATGATTAAACATTCATACTGCTATAATAACTTAAACTTCCTGTGAACTTTGTATCTAGTGATTTTTTTATTGCCAAGCATCTCTGCAAAATTCAAAACCGATTAGCGTCGATGTTTGGCTGAGACTAAAATGCAGTTTTTTTGCTGATTAAGAGTTTTCTTTTTGAAACGGGATTTAAACTTAATTAGGGGAAGTTTAATTTATGTTTAAATTATCCTTAGAAGGAAGAATTTTTTTTATTTTTTGCATCTTAAAAATATCACATATTACTCATGATACATATTACCCTTCCCATTATTTAATGACGTCCCATCATTAAGACTTGCTTAACCGTGGGTTTTTGAAATATTCGCTATTTATTAACTATTGATCCTACGTAATTTTAATTGACATTGTATTATTTTATACTTTTATATAAGCTTCATCAGGAGTGCTAAAAATTTTCTCTATTACTTTTTTTATTTTATTATATATCCCTTTCTAAAGTTCCTCTATCGGACTAAGATTATCTATGGTTTAGCCTAGCTACTATACTAAAGATTTTTTTTCGACATCTAACACTGATGACTCCTACATTTCCAACTGTATCAAACATTTTCATGGGAAATGTTTTATATGGTTGGGACCATTCTACTATTACTACAAGATTTTTTTGAAAATTTATCTTTTACGAGTTTTTATCCTTTGCTAACTATAGGATAATTATGCTTCCTATCTACGCTAAATTAATGGGGAAATACATCGATTTTACATTAACTCTGTCTAAGTAACTAGCAATATATATATATATATATATATATATATATATATATATATATATATATATATATATATATATATATATATATGAATGACTTAAAGCATATAATAATATGTTCACTACATTCACTGGTGATCATTAAAACATTTTCACTGGGTTTCTTCGTTATATAATTCTGATAATAAGCTATCGAAGTTATTTTTCAAAACTATTTTTTATCAAAACTATTAAAATGTTACATATTCAAATTCACATCTACTTCATCAACTTACGTGTCCTTTAGCGTGCTCACTCCGTTCGTTCTAAATAGTGGTCCTTCACTCTTTTCGTCTTGGAAAAATATTTTAAACACTTCCAATAGAGTTTCTTCGGAAAACCCTTTAAGCACAGTTATGTTCATCTTGGACGAAACGCTTTCTCTAATTGTCATACGGGAAATGATGCTCCCAGGTACAGGTGTGTGGACTTTTGATATCAGATTTCATTCTCACCTGCTGTTTTTGGATAGCTCATAAGGTGCTTTATCGTTAAGGGGTTGAACACTGGGACCGCGTTGATAATAGATGGGTTGTTTTTTTCTCAGCATATCGTTCTTGGGATATTTTAAAGTACATAGAGAATGTAATTCTCGTATAAAATTGTTCGTTGGTGCACTTGGGGATTAAGTTCTCTTATAAAATTGTTCGTGCATGGCTTGCATCTATTAGCTTTTGCGGTGATTCCTTGGTTATCACAGGGGAATTGATGTTTGGATTTAGAATGGGTCGACATCAAACTTTAGTGACTCCTTCAACATATTGTCTTTAACTTGTCGGAGGAGTATATTGTCACTGAGGGGTTAGTCACTTGGGTTAATTTTTGTTTCTGTAATTCAGTGGTTGGTTTCCAGGTCCATTTTTCAGAAATTATCTCGTAATAATGGGATAACATAGGTAGGAATTTTTGCATTTGATAGAGGTGATAGGATGTATTCTGAAAAAAGGCCGAAAGGGATTCAATATGTGAATGTGGGACACGTAAATAACTTGGGATCATGAAATATCATAGCTATACAGTAATATGGTGCATGGGTCCATAAGGATTATCAATGGTGATAATTATGTACTTATATCTTGTACTGGTCGATGGGTTCTTGGGATTGATGTGTTTATATAGTTCGATAATGCACTGGATACTGGGATTTATTAGATAGTGTTACCTCATACATAATATGGTTTGTGATCGAGGAACAATGATCAAAAAGGTAACCGTAATTTTCGTAAATGAAGCTAGGAGGAAAATTGCCTGGAGTCTATGGTTGAGTACTCTTCGTTGATTGCGGTATGATAAAAATAGATGCTACTAGGCTGTATCTGCACTGGTCTACGTATTGTAATGATTGATTTCCAATATGTCATTCCAATTCCTGGAATAAAAATAACTAGGCGGAATCACACGTTCTTTAAAACAAGTAGTCATAATACTTAATAAGCAATATATTTAATGGTTAACGTTACGCTACAAGGCAATATTAAGCAAATGCCAATATTAATGCACATGTATTGATTTTAACAAAATGGCATTGTTACTTTAAGTAAGGTCTCTTATTATTTTCCTTAGTATACGTTATTACATACACTTTATTTTAATCTTCTTCAACCCTTATTTAATTCTACATTAGATTTAAAATAACCATTTAAACATAAGTTACACTACATCATTCAGTTTGAGGTCTCAGTTTACAACATATTTCATGCCTTCATTGTTCACGCACGTCCGTGCTGTTTCAGAAACGCATGTTGCAGTGTCGTAACCGCACGGTTTTACGCAATCGACACTTACAATGAAGGAACAAGACATAGCAGGGACGAGTGGAGACCTCTATACCCACTCGTTTTCTAATGTCTTCCCTTTTTCTTGGCTTAGACGTTCTCATAGGGTTCCGGGTTTAACTTCTGCATTTCAGCCGTTTCCCCGTATTCTTCCTTTGGGTTTTGTCTTTTTAGTCTCAAAATTCTTCCATAATTAAAAGTTAGTAAGGTTCTCATTGTCAGGGTAATCGCGAATAAGAAACACACGGTCAGTATTATGTCCCACCAGAAATTGGTTGAGAAAAATCCGTATCTATTATCCACGTACGTTAGTCTCTGGTCTTCATTAGTAAATAGGGGGATCTGGGAATATAATGCTTCTCTTATTTTTGTAAGCCTCAATGTCCCTTTATTCTTTTCTATTTTGGACCATATCGAGGTTTTCATTTCCTCACTTTCTGTATTGGGAATAGTGTACGACAGGTTAATTGCCTGAAAATTGATTATTTTAGGACTTATTATATTTGTGCTCTTGGTAATTAACTTGTTGAGCAAAATTTTTCTATAGTATTTTTATAGTTGTATGATTTTTACTCATAAGCTAAAAGTTTTTAAATTATTATTCCTTTATGACACCTATCCATTAAAAATCTCTTAATCCTGTACTGACTAAGGGTAATTCCATCTATCGGGTTTTTTAACCGTTCTACCCGATTGTGTCGTTACTTTCTCCTCGCTGGGGAAACCATATCGTCTGGAAATCTTTTGGGGGGGGGGGGCAAGGGGTTGAAATTTTATCAGGAAGAAATTGGTTTTTCGGAGATATCGTATAATCTAATTCTCCTGCGCTCTCCGATGATGAACTTTTTGGGCTTTTTGGCGTTTTTATTCTCACTGGTATTAGGGGTTTTCTTTTAGAAATAACTATATTTTTCATAGCTAAAAATACTTCAAAGTTTTCTTCGTCACTATCATTCTCGAAATAGTCTTGCTTGAAATTAAAGGGTTTTAGCTCTGCCAATCTTGATTTAGGGGGCTCGTCTTCTGCATCTGACGAATCGGTAGACGAGGGACGCGGTACCCATCTTTCTGGGAATTTTGCTCTTTTTTTTCGGCTAAATTGTGCCTAAAGTGCCTTATAAGTTCTTCCATTGTCAGTGTTCAACATTTTAAAAGTAAAATTGTTATCGTACTTTTTAATTATTCTATACGGTCCAGAATACTTATTGGAAAGTTTTTTGCATTACGCCTTTGCCTTATTCCTGTAGGTAGACGGAATCTTCTATTGTAAAATCTATATTTCCTTTGATTTTGAGTAGGTTTCTTAGCTCTTGACTTATTTTACATTTTTCCAACTATTGTTTTACTATTTTACAAGTTTTCCTCATCCTATTTATGAATTCTTGTTTTTAATCTTCCGAGTTATTGTAATATTGCTGGGACTCAATAATCTCATCATACGGGATTCTAAAATCGCAACCAAAAAGTAAATAAAAAGGGTTGTCTTTGGTTGTTTCTGAATAAGCAGTATTGATTATGTTAGTTAAATAAGGTAAGAATTGATCCCAATCGTTCCTGTTGTCTTTTGTATAAATGCTTAATACATTCGAAAATATTTAATGCCTATTCTCTATTTTACCATTAGCTTTTGGGTGATATGGGGATGTCACCAATTTCTCTATGCCAAGAAAACTCATTAAGTCTTTTGTTACTTTTGAAACAAAATTGTTTCCGTTATCACTTATAACCTTGTTTGGGATGCCAAACTTTAAAAATAATTTTGCCAACGCCTTACTCGTGGAGTAAGCGCCTTGATTCTTTAATGCTTTTGCAAAAGTAAATCCGGAAAAGTTATCTATAACTGAAAGAATACAAGTATGACCTCTGTTGGAAACAGATAAGCCTCCACTGGTTCCATATAAACAAATGAGACAATATCGAAGGGGAATCTCGCTACCGGGACTCTTCCCATTGGGGGGTTAGGATAGGCTTGGGGGTTTTTTATCAAGTTACACGCTTCGCATGTACTTACCAATTCTTTAAGTTTTGTTAGTGCCGACGGCACATAAAAATATTGTTTTGATTTATGGAAAGTTTTTGTTATTCCTTAATGTCCACCTATATCTGAATGAAAATACTAGAATGCAGGTATTATTAAATTTTGGGGTAATACAGGTATTATTGAGGTTTGGTTTCTATTTGCCTCAGCAGTCACGATTCTGCATAGTATTTCTTCATCAAGATCATAGTAAAAATTATCTATTTCTTTACTAAGAGTTTTGATTTTATCTGATAACACATCACCATTAACAAAATAATTAATAAGTGCTAAACACATTTTGTCCTTTTTTTTATTTCTTTTTATATTTTCTAAAGACAAGGGACCATATTTATCCTTATTTTCTTTTACTGTGTCTTTGACTTTGTTTTTCTTACATTTATGTTTACTCTTAGTATTGATAGCGTTAATTTTGTCTTCCTCGGCTTCCAACGGCATATTTTCTGGAAATCTACTCAAAAAATCACAATCTGCATTTTGTCTATCTTTTAAATATTCAAATTAATAATCTAGATCTTGGATTTTCATAATCCATCTAGCTAGAATTCCCGTGGGGTTTTAAAGGTGTGCAGGTACTGCAGGCTTTTATGGTCTGAACGTAGTATTAATTTTATACCAATTAAATAGTGTCTAAATTTGTCCAAGTGTTGGAAAAAAGATAATAACTAAGTTTGTGGCGGAATAACTACTTTCGTCTTTTGTTAAAGTTCTACTCGAATAGCATATAACTTTTTCTATTATTTTTTGTTTAGGCGTTCCCTCTAGAGGATTAGGGTTTGCTACCGGGGTTATTCGCGAAAGAATAGCGCCAATGCCCTTCGAACTTGTATCAGTTGTAACTACAAATTGTCCATTCTCGAAATCAGGCAGCGATAATATTGGTTCCGAAGTGAGTGCCTTTTTGAGACGGTCTAGGGAAGTTTGAACTTCCTGGGACCAGGTAACATTTTGGGAGTTCCCTTTAATTAATTCCGTGAGGGGTTTCGCAATTTGGGCGTAATTGCGCAAGAATTTTCTGAAGTAGCCAGTAAGACCTAAAATTCCTCTTAATTCTTTCATAGTTCTAGGAGGCTTTAGATTTTCAACATATTTTATTGTGTCTGGGTCTGGGGATGTCTCTCCTTGCGTCACCACTACTACTAAAAATTTGATTTTAGGTTGAAATAAATTTATTTTTTCAGGCCGGCATTTTAAATTTCCCTCTCTGAATTTCTCGAAAACATTAGCTAATGTTGCTAAGTGTTGTTCAGCGTTTTCTCCTACGAATATTACATCATTAACAAAATGAATTCTGTTCTTTAATCCTCTTAATAGGTGCAATAAGGGTCTACATAGCACGATTGAACTTGTCTGAAGTCCAAAGGATATTTTTAAGTAATTGTATGAACCGCATTCAGTTGTAGAAAACGCAGTTTTATAGACATCTTTTTCGGCATTTTCACTTGGTGGTAGCTTTGGGTAAGATCTAAAGAAGTAAAAAATTATGTTTTTGCTCGAGATAGAGTCAAGGATTTCATCTATTCTTGGTAAAGGAAATTTATCACTAACTACATGTTTGTTAAGGGCTCTATAATCTACTACAAGTCTCAGATCGCCATTCTTTTTTGGTACCAAGATCACTGGTACAGAATACGGACTTATATTGGGGCGTAAAATTTCATTTTTTTTTCTAATTCATGAATTTTATTTTTTAACCACTCTTTATGCTTATACGGCACACGATATGGCGGTTTCGCGACAGGGTTACCGGTCGTTACAATTGAATGTTCATAAAAAGGTATCATTCTGATGTCCTCTTCAGATGCGGAAAATACATCTTTGAAATTCCATAATAATTCGCATAATTTTTTCTTAAGTTCTAAGTCCGTGATATGATCCACATTAAATTTGTTTAAGAATTGCGACTTAGTTTGAGGGTATTTGTTAATTGAGGTTTTAATGCCGTTAACTAAGTTTCTTTTGGAATTTTCCCATCTATCTAAATCATTCTCCGAGATAACTTGGATTTGCACTAAACACGTCCCCTTTTTTATTGTAATTGTATCATCTTTGTGGTTATTACTTATCCAAATAAAACCTTCTCCTTTGTCGTACGATATAATTTTTTTCTCACATAGAATATTTTCAGGAATTCCCTTCGATGGGTTGGCGAACGATTTTCCGGATTTGCTATCCACTGGTTCAATCATCTGTTACATTTGAAATCTTTGTATCGTTTTGGGAGGGACTTTTGTTTTCCGTATAGCAAATTCTTAATATTTTTCTTCATTTTCATTGTCTATTAAATTTAGACTGGCGCTATCCGCCAGTGACATTGGCTGCGCCTGAACCGCATTGGGGTTCCCTACTTTCTTCCGTAATTCCCCTATTTCCTTGATCTCATTCGACCTATATCGTTGCATATCTCCAATTTTTGTTTTTGCAGATTCAATCCCCTTATTATTTGAATTTACATCATTTTTGCAATGTCTTTCAGAATAATTAAAAAAATACCTGATTTTTCCAAGTCCTCTTTGTATCGAGACATAAGTTTCAAACGATTGTGATATTATACCGCCAGAAATTTTATTTACTGTTACATCCTCTTCGTAACCTCTGTTACCATTTCTTAAGGTAGAAATTCCTTCCCCTACCTTAGCCGGGTAGACAAGCCTTTCGTATGCTATGTCTAATAATACCTTATTCGACCTTAAAAAATTTGCACCGATAATGGCTTCATATGGAAAATTGTTGCATATTTTAAAATTTGTCGGAAAAATTCTATTATCCTTTCTTACGTTTAGGCGCCTTGAACCTCTTGGGCTCAATGTATGCCCTATTATGCTAGTAAATTTTGGATGATTAAGACTCCCTTGCTATCTAATCTACAGAGTCGCCATATTAAGCCCGCTTGAGCTTAAAATGCTCGCCGTGGCACCGGAGTCTATTAAAGCCTTAAAGTAAACATTTGCCACGCAAAAATCAATAAATGTTGGTAGATTATTATTACTATCCCTAAAGGACGGTACTATTATTGGGTTGGACCTATAAAACATTCAGGGCCCCTTCTGGGTCCAATTTATTCTTCTCAGGGGCCTGGCACGTTTCCCTGAGGATTTATTTCATACGTCGGTGTCTGCAATAGAGATTCAGATATGTCCATGGAATCTCTAGCTAATTGATTTGCATTTGTTTGTCGATTTTGCCATTTATTATTGCGATAGTTTGGATTTCTTGCGCCAGTACCGGGTGCTGGCGTCAACTGCAAATGCCGTTGGCTTGAAAAATTTTCATATCCCGTCGGCAAATTTTCGGGATTTCTATATACCATTCTTGCACTATATTGGTTTTGACGAGTATTTGGGTTTTCGAATCGATAATTATTATGTCTATTGGGTTGAGGATTGTACAAATTTGGTTGGTACGCGTTGTGAGGTACTGATTGCCACAATCTTCCCTGGCTATAGCCTAGTGCACCACTGGCGCTAAAACTTGTTCTTCCGAACAAATGGTTGCCATAATTTTGCGTATTACCGACGGCAATCCTTGATTTGCAATTAGGGACATAACGATACTCTCTTGTGATATGCCCAATATGATTACAAATATAGTATCTTATTATTGTAGGATTATTTCCAAAGATGAAGGGTTTGGCCGACAGAAAACGCACTGTTTTCTGCCAAGCGGGCTCTCGCGTTCTTCTTCCTTTGCACCCTGAGGAATTGTCCCTTGAACAGAAATTTGGAGAATCTTGACCGCCCTTGTAGGGTAAGCTTGCATTTGATTCACCTAGGCTATTTATTTTTGTTTTACTCTGATTTGCCACAATCATCTAAATTTCGATCATTCGTCCCACCTTCTGAACCGCAAGGTCCAACGTTTGGATGTTTTTGGATATTATTATTCTATAAAATTTTAGGGGCAGCCCTTGCAAAAAGACATGTAGTATGATTTTTTTTCATACAAGTCTCCTGAACCTTTTCCGAATTTTGCTTCTACTGAAATTCGTATATTATGAAGATATTCTATTATATTCCGTGTATACCATTCCGTGTTTTAATTTATTTGTTGAACTAGTTTTAATCAATATATCTTTGAAAGCCGTTAACAGTTTTTCTATTGTATTTATCGTCAAGTTGTCACCATCTCCTATAGTATTTTCAATCTGCTTTAGGAAGGTTAAAGCCTTCCCTTTTAATCTTAGTAGGAGCATACCGACTAACGTTTTTAGCTCTGCTTTTGTTAATTCTACAAAATGGGCCGATTGGATATTAAATTCGTCGATATCTGTTTATCCATCATATTGCGGAATAGCTTTTGTTATCTCTACATTTTCCGCGACCAACTTTTGCGCCATTAATAGTTCGCTTATTTCTTCTGACATTTTTGCGTTTGAATTAACTCAAAATATTTTTTTTTCACTTAACTTATTTTGGGGGAGGCTACTATCTCCTATGAGATATTTTAAAGGGTTTTCCTATAATAACTTAGTGGTTATAGGTCTAATCCCTTTTTTTTATAAGTCTGTATCTCTCCAATGATATAAATTTAAATTACGAAGTTTGTAGCATAACTAGTTCGCATGTTTTCCTCCAAGTTTACGACCGCGCCATTTGTGGTATTGAAGACTGACCGCGCTAAATGTAATGTTAAGGGGTTTACCCTGTATGCCGATCGCGCCAACTGCGCCGTTAAGGTTTAAGGCTGTGAACTTGCACCTTATAAGTTTTCCGATCGTGCCACTTGTAACTCTAAAGATTGTGTCAATTGTGCCATCGATGAATGCGCCACAGCAATGGGGAGTAAGGTAAATGGGTGACCGTGCCACTCTCAATCTTAGAGAGAAAAAAAATATGTAACTACAAAAGTGTAACCTCTTTTCCTCGAATTATTTCCAAAACAGATTCCTTAGGGAGCGCTGCCTATGGAGTACAATTGAACTAGTTACCTACAGTGCGATGAGATACGGGCATATAATAAGAACAAACACAGATAGAAAAGTGATGGATTTATTGAACTTACATTTCGGGTATACAACAATGTATGTATAAGGGCGAGGCTTCACTTCGGTAGAAACATAATGTCTGTAATCATAATGCCTGGGTTCTGCATAATAATAATAACAATAATGACTGAATGGCAATTGCCTGAATTCTGCATTATAATTGTAATCTGAAAAACACTTCTAACATTAATAAAACACTATTCTTGTTTTTACGCGCTAAGAGCTATTTCACGATTGGCCCAACTCTTGTGGAGGGCCCGCTACCTTGTAATTATGTTTGCAAACTAAACTCATTATGCTAACTGTCCATCCAATACTTTGTTTTCGATATATTTGATGATTTAACATTCACACTGGTATAATAACTTAAACTTCCTGTGAACTTTGTATCTAGTGATTTTTTTATTGCCATGCATCTTCGCGAAATTCAAAACCGATTAGCGTCGCATGTTTGGCTGAGACTAAAATGCAGTTTTTCTTTTGCTGATTACGAAGTTTTCTTTTTGAAACGGGATTTAAACTTAATTAGGGGAAGTTTAACTTATATCGGAATTATCCTTAGAAGGAAAGAATTTTTTTTTGTATTTTAAATATATCACATATTACTCACGGTACACGTATTTTCATTAGTTCTTTCAACTTGTCTTGATTATCATAGTCATTCAAGATTATTTTTCATTTTCATTGTTGTTTTAAAACATTTAACCGCACCATTCACAGTATATCTAGCTGCAATCAAAATGTAATGGGGCAAGACCCTACTTCTTTTTGTTTTAAGTTTGGCTTGACTATTCAGTTTAATTTCTTATCGATTTAGGACTTATTTACTTGTTAGTATCAGTATCTTTTAGCTTTATTATAATATATATATATATATATATATATATATATATATATATATATATATATATATATATATATATATATATATATATATATATATATATATATATATATATATATATATATGTATATATATATGTATATATATGTATATATATGTATATATATATATATATATATATATATATATGTTTTTTTTTATTTCTGCAGGTTTTGCTATCAGTTATTTATTGGTAGTAATTAAGGGTCGTTAGAGGATTGAATCTTTATACGACTTTATTTCTGTTTGTCTTACGTTTTGATATGACTATGTTTTTGTTGTTGAAAACTTTATTTTCGGTTCCTTTTTTTTAGTTGATTAATTTAAAAAAAAATCCGAAAAAGAAGTTTTTCAAAGAAAAGTAAAGGCCATATTAAACTTGAGATCAGCAGATGCAAATACCTGTTAAAATTCAAACTCAAAACGACCAGAAATCACTACTAAAGAGCAAATGAAACCCAAAACGAACATAAATTAAATAAAAAATCATAGCAAAAAAACATACAACAGGTACTAATATAAATGAATAAATAAATCTTAAAACGAGTAAAGCTTAAATTGAATATGCAAATCAAGCTTAAAAAGAAAAAAAATATTTTGCTATTGAAGTATAAATGAAACCCAAAACGAACAGAAATTAAATAAACAATCAATGCAAACAAACATACAATAGATAATAATATAAATGAAGAAATAAATCTTAACACAAGTGGAACTTAAATTGAATATGCAAATCAAGCTTGAAACGAACAAAAATCACTATCAACAAGAGTTTGGGTATCGTCTCCTTCTCTCATTGTAAAAGTCTAAAACCTACTGCGTCATTTATGCTTTACTAAAAATTATATGGGTCTTGACCTGTCTTGGAAAGTGCAAATAAAATCAAATTGAATATTTGATATATAATGATATTAATTGTTCAAATATCATTAGTTCAAAATCTTATTTCACTTTAATTTTTATTTTCATTTTCAATGCTGTAATAACTGGAAAAGAAAATATTTGTAATATAATTCGTTTTCAGTGAAGCGCCAATGATGGAGTTGGCTTTAGGTTTCTAAAGTTAAGGAAGGGGGCAGTATCCAAATTCTTATTCGTAGTGAAACTATATTTGTCTTGAACAGGCTTCAAAAGAACTAATTAAACTAAAGGGAATATGTGATCTATAATGATATTAATTGCTGAAAGTTCATCAGTTCAAAATTTTTAGTGTAATTTTAATGTTTGTTTTCAGTATTAAGTACAAAAGAAAATATTTGTAATATGATTCGTTTTCAGTAAAGCGCCAATGATGCAGTAGGTTTTAGACATTTACAGTGAGAACAGGAGGCGATTTCCAAACTCTGGTTTGTAGTGATTTTTGTTCATTTCAAGCTTAATTTGCATATTTAACTTAAGTTGCAATGGTTTTACGATATATCTATTTATTTATATTAGTTTATTGTATGTTTGTTTGTATTGAGTGTTTATTTAATTTCTCCTCGTTCAGGGTTTCATTTTTACTTCAATATCAGAATTTTTTTTTAGATTTATTTGCATATACAATTTAGCATTTATCGTTTTAGGATATATTTATTCATTTATATGAGTACTAATTGTGTGTTTTTCTTTGCTATGATTGTTTATTTAAATTTCTCTTTGTTTTGGGTTTCATTTGTTCTTTAATAGTAATTTCTGGTCGTTTTGAGTTTGAATTTTAAACAGGTATTTGTATCTGCTGTTCTTATGTTTAATATGGCCTTTTTTTTGAAAACTTCTTTTTCGGAAAGTCATTTTTTAATTAATTTTTGTTTGTTTTTTATTTAGAAAAGGTTCAAGTTTAAAAAAATTCCTTATTTCAAAATCAAATTTTTTCAACATCAAACTTTCATCAAAGTATCAAAACTAGTATCAATGTAAAAAAATAACATAGTAAAGAAAACATCAAAGTAAACAAGGTATCAAAGTAACAATAAGCAACTTGCATAACCTACAGCCCTTCAACCGTAAAGCGAAGTTGCCACGTAAATCACTAAATCCAAGTATAAAGTAAACAAAGTGTCAAAGTAACAATAATCAAGTTCCGTAACTCTGAGCCATTTCCCCGATGCTTGAGGAACGGAATAAGAGACCACTACTTGCAATCAGTATATAGAGCTATCCTCCCATTTACGCTGCAATGGGGGGGATATTCGGAGCTTGGGTTTGATGCTAGGAGGTGGATGGGGATGGCTGTGCCCAACCTTCCATCGGTTACCCTGTTTTCACTAATCTTAGTGCACAGCTTGCAACACATTTGGGTGTTGAATATCCAGAATCAAACCTGTCCTGTTTTCTTAATAAATAACTTGAAAAAAGGAAAGTAGAACTTTCAATTTCTAATCATTTGAGTCCCCTCTGAAGCATATACAACCACCTTTTCCAAAAAAGCTTTTTTTTCAGCCTGAGCATAAGTTAAAACCATTCCCTGGGCTGGAGGAGCGTATGTTGAACCCGAGTAGTTTGTCATCTGATCGTTGGACTATTTCATACTTAATGACTATCTAAAAATTTTGATTGGACACATTTTGGGAAAAGAGGGTGGGGGATAGATTTCCTTTGATCACTTTAACTACTCTTAGAAGGTATATATTACTCTTAGAAGGTACAAAATGGCTATATCAAAATTTTGATCGGATATATTTGGGAAAAAGGGCTTTAGGGGGGGGGGGTAGTTGCCCTACTATCCCTTTTGACTCTTCGTAAGACCACTAGAATTCCGATTTACAATCGAATGAGCCTCCTCCATAGTTTATACGACTATCCATTCCATAAAAATCTTATATGCCCCTGGGGCATAATTATTTACAACACTTGCCCCGGGGTTTTATGGGGATGTGTTATCCTTGGAGTTTTGTTATGATCTTTGGTCTATTTTGAACAAAAGGGCTTTATAAAAAACTCGATCAGATATGTTTGGGGAAAAGAGAGTTGGGGGGGGGGAGCTAGTTTCTATCGGAGCACTTTTGAATCTTGAGAACGAAATTATAACTTTCGATTTCTAATCATTTGATTCCCCTCCAAAGTTTATACGACCTTCGATAAAAACTATGCCCCTGCCCCCAGGACATAAGCTAAAACCCTTCCCCGGGATCGAGGGGGGGGGGTATGTTGACCTCGAATTTTTTTATCTGATCGTTGGACTATGTAAAAAAAACTGGCTATCTCCAAATTTTGGTCGGATGCATTTGGGGAAAAGAGGGTGTGTGGGGGGGGGGGGGTAAATGCCCACCGATCACTTTTGACACATACAAAAATAACTAGAAATTTCAATCTCCAATCAAATGAACCATTTCTGAAGTTTTTACGAAACATCAAAGAACACAGACTGGAGAAAGACCATTAGAATGTCAGTTGTGTGAAAAACTCTTCTATGAGTCCCTTTTGACTCATAAAAAGATAATTAGAACAATCAAATGAACCATTTCTGAAGTTCTTACGTATACCTCTTACATAAAAACGCATATGCTCCGGGGGTATAGCTTAAAGCAATCGCTCCAGGGCTCTGGGGGGTTGTGTCGACCCCAGAGTTTTTGTTATCTGACTTTTGAACTACTTCTACCAAAATCGTTATCTCAAATTTTTATCGAATGGATATGAAGAAAATAGGGTGTTGGGGAGGCTAGTTTCCCTCCGATCTTTTTTTACTCTTAAAAAGTGAAGTAGAATTTTTAATTTCCAATCTAAAGAGTCCCCTCTGAAGTTTTTACGGGCACCACCGCCATAAGAACTAAATATGCCCCTAGGGCATAACTTACAATGCCTGATCACATCTGTTTCTTGAATATACTTACAATGTCCAATGTTTAGTATTGAAAATAGCGAAAATTATAATGGACGTATTGGTGCCTCCTCATGCTTTGCCTAAACTTGCTAACTATCAGTCAGGGATTTAACTCTCCCCCCTCTCTTCTATGAATGTGTGTGATTTTTTTCTAGATAACACTATGGACTTGGTATTCCAAGATTGTCAAGCAAAGCAAGATTACAGAGCACCTTTTGCGCCAGGCTCTACCAATGTTTATATTGAGCAAGAAATGGATTTTGATTTTGATCGTGGACTGGCGATTGAGCTTTGCGAAGTTGCCGAAGATAATATCACAGAAAATGAAAATCTTGAACAAGAGTCAAGTTTTTCGGTAAAATGGTTGCCACTAGAAAGAAATCATACTATGATAAAACCTTTCGAGTGTGATGTATGTAAGAAAACTTTTGCTCACAATTATTTTCTATCTGTACACAGACGAACTCACACTGGGGAGAAACCATTTGAGTGTGAAATATGCAAGGAAGCTTATGCAAGTCAATCTGCTTTATCTAGACATAGAAGGACTCACACTGGGGAATTTGAGTGTGAAATATGTAAGAAAGCTTATGCTTTTAAATCTGCTTTATCTAGACATAGAATAGCTCACACTGGGGAGAAACCATTTGAGTGTGAAATATGTAAGAAAGCTTATACGAGTAAATCTGCTTTATCTATACACAGAAGAACTCATACAGGGGAAAAACCATATGAGTGTCAAATATGTGAAAAACGATTCATTACTAGTTCCGATTTTTATAAACATCATCAAAGAAAACATACTGGGGAGCTGTTCGAGTGTCAAGTATGTGAGAAACGATTCACTACTAGTTCTGATATTTCTAAACATCAAAGAACGCATACTGGGAGAAATACCATTCGAATGTCAATTGTGCGAAAAACGCTTCATGTCTAGTTCCGATTTATCTACCCATCTAATAACGCATTACAGGGAAAACCATATGAGTGTCGAGTATATTAGAAACGATACAAACGATACACCTGGTACTCAAGTTTACGTATTCGCCAAAGAACACACACTGGGAAAAGCCATTTGAGTGTCAACTATGTGAAAGACGCTTCTTAGTTAGCTCTGATTTATCTAGACACCAAAGAACACATACTGGGTACATGAATGTGAAAATTTTCAATTCTATCCATTATTTTTCTGTTACGTAGAAATGATGCTGGAGAAATACCTTTTGACTTTCCTGAATGTGAGAAACTTATAGTGTCTAAAATAAATTTGGATTTGATATTCTGGACAGAGAATTTAGGGTATTGAAGTATTTAGAGCTTTATTTTACTCTTACGCCCTTTTATCAAAATACCTAAAGACTTAACTGAAAAATGAAACTTTTTTAAGTTGTGTACATGTAGAAAAAAGTTATTGTATCTGTAATAAATTTCTGTATGTAAAAGATACTAAACTTGGGAAATTGATCCCATTTGAGTATGCAGATTGTAAGAAATAATCATAACTTCTAAATTGTATTAGCAATCTCACTGCAGACTGCTAATGATGTAGCTTTCTGTGCATCAGCACCAAGACAGTTTTCAGACCTTTTTTTTCTCAAGTCACATATTAAAGCATGGAAATATATAACATCGAGTTTAACTTTTAATTGAGTCAGTACTGCTTTAATGATAAACGTGAAGACAGTGCACCTTAAGACAATTAGATTTACGATGGACAGGCAGGACGAAGTTTTGCAACAACTCTTTGTCAGCGTACTGACAAAAGTGTTGCGGGAGCAACACTTTTGTCAGGACTAACTAAAAGGAAGAGGTTTGAAAATATCTTGTTGAATTTGCTGCCGGCTATATTTGAAATACATTTGATTTACCATGCAATGTATCAGGAAGAAAATTTTCACTTCTACCGTCAGTTGATCATTAAATGCATGTATCGTATGTAATGTACCCTTAAATGCATCAGAAATGAATATGTATCATATAACTAATAGTAATAATAATAATTTATTTTTTAACCCGCTAAAGTAACAAAAGTGGAGTATAAATAGAAGCAAAAACAAAACAAATGCATACAAAGCGTTTAAATACACATTAAAACAGTAAATATACAGTAAAAGCTCAGTAAATACACAGTAAAAGCACTAAATTAATGAAGGAGGCGGACAAACCCATGCTGAACTGGGAGAGCCTTCACTGTCTGGGGGAGTCTGCCAGCAAGCCCAACTAGCCATTCAGTTATATCTGGAAGCCCAAAAACTGAGACAAGGTTACGATTCCGGTACCACGGGGCAAATACAGTAGAAAACGCGAATACCGAAAATAATAAGAACGTAATGACCGAGTATCTTTTTGCCCAAAAATGGGATAAACACCAGAAAGGAACAAAATTGAATGTTCAGTAAAAATAGAATACAATCTAGTACGGGTCTTCCTAATGTATTTCCCCTGATTGGCAACGATTTTGGATTGCCCGATTGGCAACAATTATTACTATTATTATTATTAGATCAATAGAAATCAGATTAAGCCAGGTGTTGGGTTTTTCAAGTAATTTACGCATGGTATCAGCAAGATGGATCAGGTAATGAGATGTTGAGATGGATTTGAGATTACCAAACTGTCTAAGATCAATGAAGTGGGAGGGGAATTTAATCTTAAGTCAGTCTGCAAGAAAACTTTCATACAATTTTGAAAAAATTGAGGTTCCAATTTTCTTTTTGATTGGGGTAAGAAAGCTTTGTTTCCAATATTGAGGGAACTGTCTAGATTTGGTAATCTCATCAAACAGGGTGGATAGGGGCTTTGAAACATAATCACTGAAAGCTTTAATAAGAAGAACAGGAATATCTAAAGGGCAAATGCTTGATTGTTTTATTTTTTCAATTTTTTTCACAACATCAAGTGTGGAAATATGGGGGAATGAAAAAGGAACATGAACATCTGGAAATACATAAGATGGTGGTGGGAGAATCTTGACAATAGAAGCCAGAAACTTATTGAGGTCTTTAGCTTTGGTCTTTTGAGGTTCATTTATATTAACATTTAGTTGTTCTTGACACTTGCCGGTAAGTTCTTTAATTTCAGAGTACCAATTCTTTGGTATATCATGGCACAAGTTTTTAATTTTTTTAGAGTAGGCTTGGGAAGCTTTCCTGATTTGAATTTTAATTTATTCTTTCTTAATTTATTTGCTTCAGCTAAATTACCCCTTTTAAATAGGTTTATGACTAAAACATTTTTCTGGGAAGCATAATGAATAGGAATCAATTGGTTTTTTGTGAAAAATGATAATTTTATCATCAAGGTTATTAGGATTTTAAAAGTCTGAACAACTTTCACTGGTCAGTCATGAACCAAAAAAAAAAAGGCCTGTGTCCCTGAGGGAATGGCAAATCCCAATGGAGGTAGTAAAGGAATGTTCAATGGCTGAAGGGGGGGTAGAAGACAATAGTGGTAACTGCCTCTTAATGGTGGCAGTGCTTGCGGGGGGCTGTATATCATCAAAGTTCTCTCATCATTGTTCTATGTGGCAGAAAGATAGCGTCCTTTGCATTTTTGCTAACATCAGTGAGCTGTAAGATCTTAGAACAAAGAGGAACAAAAGAATCCTAATCTGCAGAAAGGTGTGCGATCTTAGATGTAAGATCTTAATGCAGAAGAAAAACCCTAATGTGCAGCAAGAGCCAATTGAAAAAATTAATTAAATCAACATAATTAAATTAATGTGCTACTATTGTGAAATTTCTTGGTGTGTATCTTGACTGTTTTATATCTTTTAAAACCCATATAACTCATATCCGCTCCCTTGTCCTCCGCCAGTCTTCAATGTTACACAGGTTTAACTCATTTCTTCCCCCAGATGTTATGCTTTCTCATTATTTTGCTTTTATTTTTCCTTACCTTTTTTATTGCTGTTCTGTCTTGGGTAGTACTAATAAATCTCTTCTCTGCTCACTTCAAAGAGCCCAAAATAGGGCAGTGAAGGCTACTTTTCTTCTACCTTGGTTTACCCTTCCTCTGATATTTATAATGATACTGGAATAGCTCCGCTGGATCGTATTGTGGGTTAAAGTTACCTTTATTTAGCGCATTCTGCTTTTCTAGGTACACTTCCACCGTCTCTGCAGCAGCTTTCTTACGGTCAGGCTCAGGTAGGTACTCTTCTTTTTTACGTAGTTCTTCTCGCAAATTCATTTTAACCAAACAATCATCTACAACAGCTAAGAGGTCTCCTGTTTTTCAATCAGTTTGACTTTGGAACCCTTCTGATGTTCCTTAATTTGTTTCTGTAAAGGCAGTTTCTTGTTGGATGTTTCCGCTTTAATTTCATTTCTAACCTGATTTATATGTCTCTCTTCTCTTCATTTTATATATATTGGAAATTTTAACTTATTTTTCGATTCTATCCTAATTTTTTATCTGTTTTCTTCATTTAATTTTTTTCAGTTATATGTTGTGTTTCCATCTAAATCGCCTATTTGATAAATGCCCTTGTCTTGATCCAGTTTTTTTTTTTTTTTTTTTTTTTTTTTTTTTTTTTTTTTGTATGTGCTTGTATATGTATGTGCTTTAATGCATGCACTTTATAAAAGTGTTTTATTTTGTTTTGTTTGTTGGTCCTTTACAAGCTATGCTTCTTGGGCATGTAAAAACCTTACGTTTTGTAATTGTTTTCTTTTAGTATTAATAAATTGATTGATTGATTGATTGATTGACTGATTGAATTAATTAATGACAAACTACTAAATTAATAAAAAAAAGTAAACTTTAATCAGAGTCTTTTACAAGTGCTACAGGGTCTCCTGGAAAATAGTAATAAATATCTTTTTCAGACTACTAGAATATTGTATTACAAAAAAAACTTTTAAGATTGCCGGCTCAAACAGATCTAATCTGTACCCTGCATGGAGAAGAAAAGAATCACAAACAAAATTTGAGATGATAGGTAAGAAATTATGTAGCCTGTCACGCCAACTGAAACTACAGTTATTAACTTCTGCTGCAAAAACTTTTTAAATCAATAAAACCCATGTTGCTGCTAGCAAATGCATATGTTTTGTTATTGGCTGAGGATTGGAACCCCCACTACCTGATCCACACCACCAACGATACTTTAAAGCCCAGCGCCCAAAGAACCCAAATTCATTAATACTTTAGCGCCCAGCGCCCAGAACCCACAGCTCCCAACTTGAAAAATAAATACTAGCATTACTCTCTCCTATTTGACAGTATTAACTTTTGTACAGCAAATTTATAGTCCATTTCTTCTTTAAATAGCAATTTAAAAAAAGTATTTTATCTAAAGTTAGCAAATAACAGATGTTGCAGACGTAAACAAAAGAATTCTGCTGCTCACAAAGATATATTCAATTTATGTTAGCGAGTGCCTTGTGTCGGCAAGGTAAATATAGCGAAGCGCGGTTATTATCAACTACGGTAGGGGATACCTAACTTCTATTGGCAAATATATTTCGCAAAAAGCCAAGTTGTATTTTACAAACATTCAAGATACATCATTCAGTACTCGCTCCCTACAAATTAAAATGTTTGTATTACATACACGAAGGCTTTGGCCTTACTTAGCCCCGCTTGTGCTTATTATGCAATATAAAATATTTTTGTTAAGTGAAAAACAATGTCCTAAGAATTTACCATAAAATGTAATAGGTGCTCCACTGTTAAAAGATTTCGTGACTTTTTTATTCAACAAAAACAATTGTCAAGCGCCCAAGAACCCAAACAAATATAGATCATATCAAGTTACAGGAGGGGCGATTTGACTTCTGTCGGCAAACGCATTTCACAGAGACGTATCAAGTGCGGTTTGCAGCGGTAGCTAGCAACCTAGTAAGAGACGATCACGTCCAATGTAAAGAAATAAAAAAAAACATAGCTCCTAAAGAAGGAGTCAGATCAAAACAAAAAGTACACCATTAGAACTGCCTTGTCCGAAACCCCTGTATAGCAAACTTTCTGTCATTTGGCTTGAATAACAAAGAAAATATATTGGCTTGAAAATCAAGAAAATTGACTTTAACCACGTTATTCTCCACAAATGGCATATTTTTTTTCTCTTTTTTTTGTTTCTTTTCCACAGATAGCTTGGCACTGGAACATCGTAGAGAGTGGTTCAATAGTTCATTTTAAAGGAAATTAATTGGGTTAAAAATCTTTAGTAACTAAAATAAATTATTTCTAAAAGAGAATAAATTTTTCCGCCAAAAACTGCATTTTTGATGTCTTTTCATGCTGCAGGCTTTTCAAAGATATTTGATTTTTTTACATAATTCATAATTGTATACCAGCGGTAAGATTTGGACCCACGCCTCCGAAGAGACTGGTGGCTAACACCAGCGCCTTGGACCACAAGGCGAGGCTGCCTCTCATAACTATATATGTGAATCCGGGTTGCAGCAGTAGCTAGCAACCTAGTAAGAGACGATCAGTCCAATGCTAAGAAATATAAAAACCCAGAACTCCTAAACATAGAGTCAGATCAAAACAAAAGTACATCATTAGAACTACCTTGTCTGAAAACCTACTAAATAAATAATGAATGTCGTCATAGTTTTATTAGAGCTATGACGTGAATAGAAAAACACGACATTATGTTGTTGTTTCTGAAGTCATTAAATAATATCATAACGCCATGACGTCATGAAATAACATCATTACGCCATGACGTCATAATTACTATTTAAGAACGACAAAGATGTAAATGGTCTCATTCATGAATTACATAATGGTTAGATCAAAGCAAGCTACACGCAAGTTAAAAAAACAGTACTACACAGACAACAGAGATAGTATCTTGAAATTTATAATAAAGAACGACCTCTTGCCTATACTAAATTTTATACGCAACTTAATTATAGTATAGGTTAGGAATTCAACAGATAGCTTTGCACTGGAACATCGAAGAGAGTTGTTCAATGGCTCATTTTAAAGGAAATTAATAGGGTTAAAAACCTTTTGTAATTAAAACAAATTATTTTTATTACATTAAGAAATTTTAATTATATTCCTTAAGAAATCATCATAAGTAAAAATTACCGATACGGAAATTTAACTCAGGCTAACTGGCTGAGAGGTACCCCAACCTCTAGGCCACATAGGATATATTAAAATATCCGATTAATGAAGTTTATGTTAAAGAATAAATTATAAACCTAGTTAGCTGTCTGATTATTTGAGGATCGTCTCTTACTATTCCAAAGAAGAAAAAGCCATAGGCTTTTTCCTGTTTGTAATTTATGATCCGGGCTCAAGCGGTATCCGGGTTGCAGCGGTAGCTAGCAACCTACAAAGAGATGATCACGTCCAATGTTAAGAAATATAAAACCCATAGCTGCTAAAAAAAGATTATATTAAGAGACGATCATTAGAAGAACAAACCATTGCATACATTGGACTTAATTAGCTGCCTGATTCTCTGAGAGTCGTCTCTTACTACTCTAAAGAAGAAAAATCCGTAGGCTTTTCCCTGTTTGTAATCAGGGTTTATCTGGGTTGCTGCAATATACATTAAAAGACGATGATTGGAATAACATACTACTGCATACATTGGACTTATCCGGGTTACAGCGGTAGCTAGCAGCCTAGTAAGAGACGATCAAGTCGAATGTTAAGAAATATAAAAACCCATAGCTCCTAAGAATGGAGTCAGATCAAAACAAAAAGTACACAATTAGAACCACTTTGTTCGAAACCCCTATATAGGAAACTTTCTGTTTCTTGGCTTGAACAGCAAGGGAAATATATTGGCTTGAAAATCAAGAAAAGTGGCAGTTACTACAACATTCTGCCTAAACGGGGTATTTTTTTTTTCTTTTCCACATATAGCTTGGCATTGGAACACCGTAGAGAGTTGTTCAATGGCTCATTTTAAAGGAATCCGGGTTGCAGCGGTAGCTAGTCCGGGTTGCAGTGGTAGCTAGCAATCCGGGTTGCAGTGGTAGCTAGCAACCTAGTAAGAGACGATCACGTCCAATGTTAAGAAATATAAAAACCCTAAACTCCTAAAAAAGGAGTCAGATCAAAACAAAAAGTACACCATTAGAACCGCCTTATCCGAAACCACTGTATAACAAAAATTTCTGTCCCTTGGCTTGAACAGCATTACATAAAGGCTCGATCATCGAATTTAAGCTGAAACTAAGTAAAGGACAATTATGCCTCCATATATTCACAGTGATGTATAAGATTTCCCATTACATCTGTAAACTGTTCCACAGTTGTCGGTCCATACCTTGGAAGCTTTTCACTAAACATGCAACATTTCTTTTGGATATTACTATGAAGTTTTGCGAAAGCATCTATAGCTGACTTTTCAACAAAATCCATTCTTTCCGAGATAATTTTAATCTTTAATTTTGAATATTTTTCGTAATCCCGGTAAAACATTTGTAAAATTTTTCACAATTTACAAAGATCAGCCTGTGCGTTCTTTGCAGGTTGTGTAAACTGCAAAAATATCTATGATATCCGAGCAATAGTTCGAATATTTCAATTCAAGCTAGAAAAATACCTTAAAATGATAAAATTAGTTTTATTTTTGGTTAGGTTCTAACTACCCGATGTGGGATTTACTATGTATTTTCAGACCAAAAAATTCAATTTTTTAATATATTTTATTTTTCAGTTTAGAATCGCTAAAGTTATGATGTAAACTGCAGAAATATTTATGATATCTGAGCAATAATTTTACATTAAAGAACGACCTCTAGCCCATGTTAAATGAAACACAGTAAAGAATGTTACATAAAGGACCGATATAGTTCTTCATAAATGGTGTTCTCTTTCCAGGTATGAGAACCAGCTATGTTCGAATCATTTATTAAACCTGTCGTCAACTATGTAGGAAGTACAATATTTAGGAAGGGATTGACTTGGCTTCAGAAGTTATATTAAGGAATCATTCCTTTATTCGAAATTGATCCCTTACTACAGACGGATTTGAACCCACGAACCTCCATTCATAAGGCACACTTTCATCCATTGTGCTGTAGTAAGGTATTCATTGATTTGATTTTTCCACAAATCTGTATATACAGATAAATAGATCTTGATAAACGTATTCTAATGACAATCTTTGACACTTTTCAATTGAATCGTTTTAATTTAGGGTATAGATTTTCAGGAGTTATGGGTTACATTAGTTTTTACTATGGGGCGTAATCGTCTCTTACTAGGTTGCTGGCTACCGCTGCAACCCGGATGGTATCCAAATGATCGTCTTTTAATATAATTGTAGGGAATTTTTAATTTGTTGACTTTAAATATAACTTTACAAGCCTACACTATAGTTAAGCGACCTATACCAGTTAGTTTGGGCAAGAGTTCGATCTTTATTATAAAATACAAACAGGAAAAAGTCTACGGCTTTTTCTTCTTTTAAATAGTATGAGACGAAACTCAAACAATCAAGTAGCTAACTAAGTCCAATGTATGGAATGGTTTGTTATTTCAGTGATCGTCTTTTAATGTAAAGCTCTAATATAAAACTATGATAACATTCATTATTTATCTAGTAGGGTTTCAGACAAGGTAGTTCTAATGATGTACTTTTGTTTTGATCTGACTCTATTTTTAGGAGTTTTGGGTTTTTATATTTCTTGGCATTGGACTGATCGTCTCTTACTAGGTTGCTAGCTACTGCTGCAACCCAAAGGTCCAAGGCACTGGTGTTAGCCACCAGTCTCTTCGGAGGCGTGGGTTCAAATCTTACCGCTGGTATACGATTATGTTTGAAAGACTGCAGTGTGAAAAGACATCAAAAATGCAGTTTTTGGTGGAAAAATTTATTTTCTTTTAAAAATAATTTATTTTAGTTACTATAGATTTTTAACGCAATTAATTTCCTTTAATATGAGCCATTGAACAACTATCTACGATGTTCCAGTGCCAAGCTATCTCTGGATACAAAAGAAGAAGAAAAAAATATCCCGTTTAGGGGCTCGATCATCGAATTTAAGCTGAAACTAAGTAAAGGACAATTATGCCTCCATATATTCACAGTGATGTATATGATTTCCCATTACATCTGTAAACTGTTCCACAGTTGCCGGTCCATACCTTGGAAGCTTTTCACTAAACATGCAACATTTCTTTTGGATATTACTATGAAGTTTTGCGAAAGCATCTCTAGCTGACTTTTCAACAAAATCTATTCTTTCAGAGATAATTTTAATCTTTAATTTTGAATATTTTTCGTAATCCCGGTAAAACATTCGTAAAATTTTTCATAATTTACAAAGATCAGCCTGTGCGTTCTTTGCAGGTTGTGTAAACTGCAAAAATATCTATGATATCGGAGCAATAGTTCGAATATTTCAATTCAAGCTAGAAAAATACCTTAAAACGATAAAATTAGTTTTATTTTTGGTTAGGTTCTAACTACCCGATGTGGGATTTACTATGTATTTTCAGACCAAAAAATTCAATTTTTTAATATATTTTATTTTTCAGTTTGGAATCGCTAAATTTATTATGTAAACTGCAAAAATATTTATGATATCTGAGCAATAATTTTACATTAAAGAACGACCTCTAGCCCATGTTAAATGAAACACAGTAAAGAATGTTACATAAAGGACCGATATAGTTCATCATAAATGGTGTTCACTTTCCAGGTATAAGAACCAGCTATGTTCGAATCATTTATTAAACCTATCGTCAACTATGTAGGAAGTACAATATTTACCCAACTAGATATCTTAGTCAATACCCTCCCTCCAGCATACCAAGGACTGAAAAACATGGTGAGTCAATGCAAATTTAACGGCATGACAGGTTTCGTAATTGTGCAAGAATGCTTGCAGGCACACATGGGCGACTTTCCTTTCGAGGTTCTGTTTCATGTTTGGGCTCAAGAATATTCAGATATGTGTGCCTGTTTTAAAGCAGCGTCCCTACAGAATGGGGGTTTAAATCCTTTATACATGTTTGCACTTGGCTCAGAAAAGACTGAATTTACTGCCACCAAATTCAAAAGGTTTGTAACTGTGTGCGCACAGATACAAATTCAGGTAGATAGCAAACAGTCTATTGCTCAATATACTAGGGGGAGGAATATGAACGATCTAGGATCATATCAAGCATGGGTTCAAGCCAATTCCTTTATTCGAAATTGATCCCTTACTACAGACGGATTTGAACCCACGAACCTCCATTCATAAGGCACACTTTCATCCATTGTGCTGTAGTAAGGTATTCATTGATTTGATTTTTCCACAAAACTGTGTATATACAGATAAATAGATCTTGATAAACGTATTCTAATGACAATCTTTGACACTTTTCAATTGAATCGTTTTAATTTAGTGTATAGATTTTCAGGAGTTATGGGTTACATTAGTTTTTACTATGGGGCGTAATCGTCTCTTACTAGGTTGCTGGCTACCGCTGCAACCCGGATGGTATCCAAATGATCGTCTTTTAATATAATTGTAGGGAATTTTTAATTCGTTGACTTTAAATATAACTTTACAAGCCTACACTATAGTTAAGCGACCTATACCAGTTAGTTTGGGCAAGAGTTCGATCTTTATTATAAAATACAAACAGGAAAAAGCCTACGGCTTTTTCTTCTTTTAAATAGTATGAGACGAAACTCAAACAATCAAGTAGCTAACTAAGTCCAATGTATGGAATGGTTTGTTATTTCAGTGATCGTCTTTTAATGTAAAGCTCTAATATAAAACTATGATGACATTCATTATTTATCTAGCAGGGTTTCAGACAAGGTAGTTCTAATGATGTACTTTTGTTTTGATCTGACTCTATTTTTAGGAGTTTTGGGTTTTTATATTTCTTAGCATTGGACTGATCGTCTCTTACTAGGTTGCTAGCTACTGCTGCGACCCATAGGTCCAAGGCACTGGTGTTAGCCACCAGTCTCTTCGGAGGCGTGGGTTCAAATATTACCACTGGTATACGATTATGTTTGAAAGACTGCAGTGTGAAAAGACATCAAAAGTGCAGTTTTTGGTGGAAAAATTTATTCTCTTTTAGAAATAATTTATTTTAGTTACTATATATTTTTAACGCAATTAATTTCCTTTAAAATGAGCCATTGAACAACTATCTACGATGTTCCAGTGCCAAGCTATCTCTGGATACAAAAGAAGAAGAAAAAAATATCCCGTTTAGGGGCTCGATCATCGAATTTAAGCTGAAACTAAGTAAAGGACAATTATGCCTCCATATATTCACAGTGATGTATAAGATTTCCCATTACATCTGTAAACTGTTCCACAGTTGCCGGTCCATACCTTGGAAGCTTTTCACTAAACATGCAACATTTCTTTTGGATATTACTATAAAGTTTTGCGAAAGCATCTGTAGCTGACTTTTCAACAAAATCCATTCTTTCAGAGATAATTTTAATCTTTAATTTTGAATATTTTTCGTAATCCCGGTAAAACATTCGTAAAATTTTTCACAATTTACAAAGATCAGCCTGTGTGTTCTTTGCAGCTTGTGTAAACTGCAAAAATATCCATGATATCGGAGCAATAGTTCGAATATTTCAATTCAAGCTAGAAAAATACCTTAAAACGATAAAATTAGTTTTATTTTTGGTTAGGTTCTAACTACCCGATGTGGGATTTACTATGTATTTTCAGACCAAAAAATTCAATTTTTTAATGTATTTTATTTTTCAGTTTAGAATCGCTAAAGTTATTATGTAAACTGCAGAAATATTTATGATATCTGAGCAATAATTTTACATTAAAGAACGACCTCTAGCCCATGTTAAATGAAACACAGTAAAGAATGTTACATAAAGGACCGATATAGTTCATCATAAATGGTGTTCACTTTCCAGGTATAAGAACCAGCTATGTTCGAATCATTTATTAAACCTATCGTCAACTATGTAGGAAGTACAATATTTACCCAACTAGATATCTTAGTCAATACCCTCCCTCCAGCATACCAAGGACTGAAAAACATGCTGAGTCAATGCAAATTTAACGGCATGACAGGTTTCGTAATTGTGCAAGAATGCTTGCAGGCACACATGGGTGACTTTCCTTTCGAGGTTCTGTTTCATGTTTGGGCTCAAGAATATTCAGATATATGTGCCTGTTTTAAAGCAGCATCCCTGCAGAATGGGGGTTTAAATCCTTATTACATGTTTGCACTTGGCTCAGAAAAGACTGAATTTACTGCCACCAAATTCAAAAGGTTTGTAACTGTGTGCGCATAGATACAAATTCAGGTAGATGGCAAACAGTCTATTGCTCAATATACTAGGGGGAGGAATATGAACGATCTAGGATCATATCAGGCATGGGTTCAAGCCCATTCCTTTATTCGAATTTGATCCCTTACTACAGACGGATTTGAACCCACGAACCTCCATTCATAAGGCACACTTTCATCCATTGTGCTGTAGTAAGGTATTCATTGATTTGATTGTTCCACAAAACTGTGTATATACAGATAAATAGATCTTGATAAACGTATTCTAATGACAATCTTTGAAACTCTTCAATTGAATCGTTTTAATTTAGGGTATAGATTTTCAGGAGTTATGGGTTACATTAGTTTTTACTATGGGGCGTAATCGTCTCTTACTAGGTTGCTGGCTACCGCTGCAACCCGGATGGTATCCAAATGATCGTCTTTTAATATAATTGTAGGGAATTTTTAATTTGTTGACTTTAAATATAACTTTACAAGCCTACACTATAGTTAAGCGACCTATACCAGTTAGTGTAGGCAAGAGTTCGATCTTTATCATAAAATACAAACAGGAAAAAGCCTACGGCTTTTTCTTCTTTTAAATAGTAAGAGACGAAACTCAATCAATCAAGTAGCTAACTAAGTCCAATGTATGGAATGGTTTGTTATTTCAGTGATCGTCTTTTAATGTAAAGCTCTAATATAAAACTACGATGACATTCATTATTTATCTAGTAGGGTTTCAGACAAGGTAGTTCTAATGATGTACTTTTGTTTTGATCTGACTCTATTTTTAGGAGTTTTGGGTTTTTATATTTCTTAGCATTGGATTGATCGTCTCTTACTAGGTTGCTAGCTACTGCTGCAACCCAAAGGTCCAAGGCACTGGTGTTAGCCACCAGTCTCTTCGGAGGCGTGGGTTCAAATCTTACCGCTGGTATACGATTATGTTTGAAAGACTGCAGTGTGAAAAGACATCAAAAATGCAGTTTTTGGTGGAAAAATTTATTCTCTTTTAGAAATAATTTACTTTAATTACTATAAATTTTTAACCCAATTAATTTCCTTTAAAATGAGCCATTGAACAACTCTCTACGATGTTCCAGTGCCAAGCTATCTCTGGATACAAAAGAAAAAAAAAATATCCCGTTTAGGCAGAATATTGTAGTAGCTGCCACTTTTCTTGATTTTCAAGCCAATATATTTCCCTTGCTGTTCAAGCCAAGGGAGAGAAAGTTTACTATATAGGGGTTTCGGACAAGGCGGTTCTAATGGTGTACTTTTTGTTTTGATCTGACTCCTTTGTTAGGAACTATGGGTTTTTATATTTCTTAACATTATAGGAAAGATCAAATTTGGGTGTTACGAATATTCAAAATATTTCATTCAGTGCTGGGTTATATAGACATCTAATTAAACGGACACCAGATTGATGCGATTTTGCGAGCTCACGAGTTCCTTGCGCTTTTTCTTCTTCGCCTCCAGTCAACATGTTAATTTTGACGATTGATTTCATTGAAATTTTGAGAATTGTTATTCCATGTTGCAAGAAAATACATGGCGACAAGCTGAATTTGCCTTTACACAGGTGTGTTATTTTTATAAGATTCTTCTTTCTGATATTATTTTAGATGGAGAGATTTTAAGGGAAATTTTCACCAGGTTGGAATTGTCTAGAGTATCTATCCGTTGGGGGAGGGAGGGGGTGGTTCCACGGGAGAAATTCTCTTTGGAAAATTTTCTCCGGAATCAACTTTATACTAGGAATGGGATATTTGCGGGAAAACTTTTCCAAAGAGAAGGGGATTTTCTGCATGATTTAAAAACAAACAGATATTCTTTCATATGAAAGTGCGCTACAAAAAAAAAATTCATTTGAAATTGACCGCAAGAATTTTTCTTGGTGGATTGGGGGACTATTTTACATGAGAAGAAATTTCCATGGAGGGGGAGCAGAATTTCCCGCCATTATTTCGTAACAATCAGAAATCAAATAAAAAAAATTTTTTTTCCATCTTTCCATCTTTTTTAAATCCAAGTAATAGATTGGATTTAAAAAAGAAACTGAGTTTCTTTTTTAAACTTTAAATTCAGTATATAAAAATTTTTCTCTTGACAGGGAATTGAACCCCTTTCTCCAACCTGACAGTTAGGAACAGCGATCAATGCACCACAGAGAAAGTAACGGACACATTATTTTAGCATCCATTGTCTATTTTTGATGCAAGCAAATCCCCACAAAACTTGATATTTGGTATTTGAAAAGTAAGGATGGAAGAATCGGATTGAGCTAAAATTTTGAGGATAAGCTCCCAGGCCCAAAGTCTAAAGCTCTTTTTTGACCCTGGGCGCTTGGACTCTGGAAGCTGAGGAGCTAAAGTATCAAAGCTTTGATCCTGGAAGCTAGATCCGGTTTCAGCAAAGATTTATATTTACCTTTGAATCTGGCGCCCAAGTTAAAAATAAAATTATACTGACAATAAATTGATTATTTGAATACTTATTTGGCTGAAAATATAAGTATGAATTATTTATCAGTTAATAAAAACACTGTATAGGGCATCATAAGCCAAAGCAAGGCCAACGCCCGCATGCATGTAATACAAGCATTTTTAATTTATCAGAACCCAAAACTGCATGACATATTTGAAATATTTCTGAACGCCCAGAAAGACCCCAAAGTTGATCTCTCCTATAACTTCATATTTCTCTGCGAAATGTGTTTGTCGACAGAAGCCAAGTATTATATCTAAAGTTAAAAAATTACAGATGATGCGGGTATACACAATAGAATTCGACGAGTCACACATATATATTCAATTTTATTCAGCATGTGTATTGTTTCGGCTAGAGTCTTTTAGATCTAAGAAAACTAGTTCCCCAGGACTCATCAGCCCAGACAAAGGTAGGTTATATCAAATTACAGGAGGGGATATTTGACTTCTGTCAGCAAAAAGCATTTCACAGAGACGTATCAAGTTACAGGAAAGATCAACTTTGGGTGTTACAAATATTCAAAATATTTCATTCAGTGTTGGGGCTCAAAGACACTTCTTTAAACATGTAACAGATTGCAAGGTATTTTTTGAGTTCGCGTGTTCATTGTGTCTTTTTTTAGATGCCTCTAGTAAAAATCGCTGTTTAAAGTAGAAAGAAGAATATGCAGTACCAAGGTAAAACAACTTAATATTTGGTTTTATGAATTGATACTTGGTTGTGCTGTTTGAGGGGGGATGCTCCTGTCTCAATACCTCTTTCTTTACGCTAAATTTTGACTTTTCTAGAATGTTTTAAAAGGGTTATTATTCCAATTAAACGGCCCTTGTGTTTTATGAGTAGTTTTAAAGAACTAGGGCAAAAAGGCAAACTTCATCGCAGACAGCGAGGTATTAAGGAGGGCGCTACCCCCCCCCCGTCATATACGTAATAATTTATGTTAGTTTTAAGGTTTGATGTTCCTCTTTACATTCCGCTGAAAAAAAAATGTTTTTTTATTCAATTTATGACCGTTATGAAATAATGGCTGGAAATCTGGCTCCCCCTTAGTCGAATTCCTTTTTGTAAATCCGCACCATCTGTGATTTGCTAACTTTAGATATGATATTTGGCTTCTGTCGGCAAACACATTTCGCAAAGACATATCAAGTTACAGGAGAGATCAACTTTGGGTTCTTTCTGGGCGTTCAGAAATATTTCAAATATGTCATTCATTTTTGGGTTCTGATAAATTAAAAATTCTTGTGTTACATGCATGCGGGCGTTGGCCATGCTCGGTCTTAGGATGCCCTGAACACTACTTTCATTAAGTGAAAAATAATTCATACTTACATTTCTGGCCAAATAAGTATTCAAATAACCAATTTATTGTCAGTCTAATTTTATATTTAACTTGGGTACCAGATTTAAAGGTAAATATAAACCTTTGCTGAAACTGCATCTAGCTTACAGGATCAAAGCTTTGATACTTTAGCTCCTCAGCTTCCAGAGTCCAAGCGCCCAGGATCAAAAAAGAGCTTTAGACTTTGGGCCTGGGAGCTTATCCTCAAAATTTCAGCTCAATCTGATCCTTCCTTCCCTATTTTCCAAAAACCAAATATCAAGTTTTGTGGGGATTTGCTTGCGTCAAAAATAGATACTGGGCACTAAAATAATAAGTCCATTAGTGTCTCTGTGATACAATGGTTGCTGTTCCTGACTGTCAGGTGGGAGATCCGGGTTCGATTCCAAGTCAAAGAAATTTTTTTATGTACTGAATTTAAAGTTTAAAAAAAAACTCAAGTTTTTTTTTAAAATCCAATCTATTACTTGAATTTAAAAAAGATGGAAAAATGGAAAAAAAATGTTTTTTATTTGATTTCTGATTGTTACGAAATAATGGCGGGAAATCCGGCTCCCCCTCAGTAGAATTCTTTTGTGTACACCCGCACCATCTGTGATTTGTTAACTTTAGATATGATATTTGGCTTCTGTCGGCAAACACATTTCGCAGAGACATATAAACTTACAGGAGAGATCAACTTTGGGTTCTTTCTGGGCGTTCAGAAATATTTCAAATGTGTCATTCATTTTTGGGTTCTGATAAATTAAAAATGCTTGTATTACATGCATGCGGGCGTTGGCCTTGCTTGGGCTTATGATGCCCTATACAGTGTTTTTATCAAGTGAAAAATAATTTATACTTATATTTTCGGCCAAATAAGTATTCAAATAATCAATTTATTGTCAGTATAATTTTATTTATAACTTGGGCGCCAGATTCAAAGGTAAATAAACACCAGATCGCATGGGATTTTGCGAGTTCGCGAGTTCCTTGCGCTTTTTCTTCTTTGCCTCCAGTAAAAATCGCTATTTAAAGAAGAAAGAAGAATTTGCTGTACCAAAGGTAAAATAACTTAATATTTAGTTTTATGAATTGATACTTGGGTGTGCTTGTATTTATCTTCCAAGTTGGGAGCTGTGGGCGCTAAAGTAAATTTTTTGGGTTCTTGGGCGCTAGTGGGAGCTGGGCTTTGAAGTATCGTTGGTATCCACACCAATAGGAAAATTTACAAAATTATTTCCCATTTGAGAACTGGGTATGCAATGACCGAACTCAAAGTTTATAAAGCCAATTTCAGTTTTAAAAATAAAGTATGCCATTATCTAGATGTTTAAGGTGATTAAAAATAGTGAAAAACATGGTCTCTATTGTAGCCTACCATTTGTGGGGATAGGCTATATACAATTTGACCTTACAAGGTGGGAGTGAAGGATCTTTTAAAGGCTTTTTGAAGAAAAAGAGGTAAAATTCTACTTTAGTTACTTTTGGCTATCTTGGGAAGGAGTTGGGTTAGGAAAATGAAACTTTCAGGGATGGATGTACATGCTAAGGTTTGTCCCGGGAAGGTCCTTTGAAGTCCCTCCCTCCGCTCATCCCCCCTCTATATAATGGTAAATTACTGCACATTACTAGTTGTTTTTAACTCATATTTCATCCTATATTACTATCTTAAATATAAATCACTGCTTACCTTACACAACTTCTGCTTTTAACCTTGTTCATTAAAATATATTCCAAAATCCTATTTAAATCCTAAGCCATTTAATTTTCAACCCATGCTGACTTTCTTTATGGTATATGAAACCCGGTTAGTTGTGATGTCAGACTTGCCTTATCAGACACCCTTACCCTTAAGGGTAGCAGGCACATGCCAAACGACTCTGTTGATAAGACCATTTAAACTGTATTAATTAGGGAAAGGATTTCACAAGAGAGATCAGTAAAAATAACCTAGTCCTTTTTAGAGGACAAATTATGTCATAGGAAGAAGTTTAGGAAGCATTAATAGATAGAGTGCTAAAAACATCAGAATCGACTTCAGAGGACACGTTATATCACGGGAAGAGGTTTTTAAAATCCCCCTTCCCCCCAAACTCAAAATTTCCAAAATTTTACTTTAGAAGCTTTTAAATATTTCTAAAGCACTAATAGATAGAGCGCTACAAGTTTCAGAATTGACTTCAGAGGACATGTTATCTCACGTGAAGATTGTTTTAAAATCCCACGGACACCCTAAATCAGAATATTACAAAATTTTAGTTTAAAAGATTTTGAAATATTTATAATGCACTAATACATAGAGTGCTCAAAAAAACAGACTAAACTTCAATGGACCCATGCTATAAAAGTACGAGGTGTTGTAATTCCCCCTTCCCCCCAAACTCAAAAATTTCCAAAATTCTACTTTAGAAGCTTTTTAAATATTTCTAAAGCTCTAATACCTTGTGTGCTAATAACATCATAATCTACTTCAGAGGACACGTTATATCACGGGAAGATGTTTTTAAAATCCCCCTTCCCCCCAAACTCAAAATTTTCCAAAATTCTACTTTAGAAGCTTTTTTAAATATTTCTAAAGCGCTAATACATAGAGCGCTACAAGATTCAGAATCGACTTCAGAGGACACGTTATATCACGGGAAGAGGGTTTTAAAATCCCCCTTCCCCCCAAACTCAAAATTTTCCAAAATTTTACTTTAGAAGCTTTTTTAAATATTTATAAAGCGCTAAGACATAGAGTACTAAAAACATCAGAATCGACTTCAGAGGACACGTTATATCACGGGAAGAGGTTTTTAAAACCCCCTTCTTCCCAAACTCAAAATTTTCTAAAATTCTACTTTAGGAGCTTTTTAAATATTTCTAAAGCGCTAACACCTAGGGTGCTACGGGAAGAGGTTTAGAAAATCCTCCTTCAAGGAGGATTTTCAAAGCACTCTACGGGAAGAGGTTTTGAAAATCCACCTTCCCCCCAAACTCAAAATTTTCCAAAATTCTACTTTAGAAGCTTTTTTAAATATTTCTAAAGCGCAAAGACATAGAGAGATAGAAATATCGGAATCAACTTCAGATGAAAAATTATGGTATGGGAAGATGTTTTTGAAATCCCCCTCCCCTCAAACTCAAAATTTTCCAAAACTTTACTGTCGAAGCTTTTGTCAATAGTTCTAAAGCGCTCAGACATAGAGTGCTAAAAAAATCAGAATCGACTTCAGAGGACACGTTATATCACGTGAAGTTGTTTTTAAAATCCCCCTTCCACCCAAACTCAAAATTTTCAAAAATTATACTTTAGAAGCTTTTTAAATATTTCTAAAGCGCTAAGACATAGAGTGCTAAAAACATCAGAATCGACTTCAGAGGACACCTTATATCACGGGAAGAGGTTTTGAAAATCCCCCTTCCCCCCAAACTCAAAATTTTCCAAAAAGCTACTTTAGAAGCTTTTAAAATATTTCTAAAGCACTAATAGATAGAGTGCTAAAAACATCAGAATCTAATTCAGAGGACACGTTATATCACGGGAAGAGGTTTTTAAAATCCCCCTTCCTCCCAAACTCAAAATTTTCCAAAATTATATTTTAGTAGCTTTTAAAATATTTCTAAAGCAATAATAGATAGAGTGTTAAAAACATCAGAATCGACTTCAGAGGACACGTTATATCACAGGAAGAGGCTTTGAAAATCCCCCTTCCCCCCAAACTCAAAATTTTCAAAAATTCTACTTTAGAATATTTTTAAATATTTCTAAAGCGCTAAGACATAGAGCGCTACAAACATCAGAATCAACTTTAGAGGACAATTTATGTTACGGGAAGATGTTTTTTATGTCATTGGAAGATGTTTTTGAAATACCCATTACCCATTGAAATTTTGACAAAACAACATTTTACCTTAATTTTCAGTTATCAGTTTCTTTTTCTCTGGCTATAGTTCTGAAAATGCAATTTCAGTTATTTGAGTAGAATCTTAAGCCATATCAATGTTTTATTTCCAAAATTTAGGAAATGTATTTGCATATATTTAAAACCTTATAAGTTGGGATTGAGAAAAATTTTGAAGCTGAAAACAATTTTGTTGTACTTCATTTAAACAGAAGATCTATTTTGCAAGGTTCCGTTGCTATAACTCACAAATTTTTAAAGGTTACTCAAAGTTTTAGAAATCCCCCTTACCATTCATCCCATTCCCCCTTCATACTCTAAAATCTGGTTGATAATTTGAAATTTGAAAAGCCTTATTTTCCACGGGGGTATTTTTTGGGGGGAGGGGGATTTTCCGTGAGGGTATTTCTCGTGGGGAGGGGGGTATTTTCTGCGGGGAGGTATTTTCCGGGGGGGATTTTCCGGCGGGTATTCGCCAAGAACCACAAATTTGATGGTATGAGTTTTATTAAAATCTTTTACTTTTAGGGGTTGTTTCCCCTTTTACGAAACTCAGACAAATTTGTTACACAGGCAATTTATCAACCAGATTTTAGAGTATTATTCCGGTGCAACACGTTGCAACGAAATGGTCAGCTTAGATTAGTATAAGCAGGGGCCCCGCGAGCAGGTTGCTGACCACCGCCCCCACCCACCCCCTCCCCCGCTATCAAATCTCCTTTCAACTAACCTTCGCACCCTCGAAAGAAAATTTTTATATAAGTTCCAGCATTTTCTACATATTTTAAATTATCGATGTAAAAAAGAAAAGCAATATTTTTCAACATTATAAAATTAAGCTATTTGAATATATTTTATGTGGTTACCCAACAAATGTTAAGGGGTTTACAAAAAAAAATAATCAAAACGAATATAGATTAATTAGTACTTGTGCATTATAAATAACCCACCACTATAGACTGTACAAGGAAACCAGACAAACGGGTATTTGTTAGACAAATGGATCGCAAAGCGTGATTTCTTATTGCGTTTACAATATTTAAACTGTGGTTTTTTTGGGTTTAGGGAGGGAAAAAGGTACCTGGGTTAGGTTACGTATTTAATATATGCTCTGATTTTCGCCCCCCCCCCTAAGGGGCAACTATCTAGACCAAAAGTGTTTCTAAAATATTATATTTTAATACTATTTTATTTTATTTCATTAACAGTAACCAAACTTAACTTCTTTCGTGTATAGTGGTGTATTATTTATAATTCACAAGTACCGAATAATCTATAGTCAAATATTTACTTCTGCCCCCTCTCTCCCTCTCCCTATTTACGCTTTAATAACGTCTCGTAGCTTCAAGAATGAAGATTGCTACACTAAACTATTTGGACAAAAACATTTGAATTACTTTAAGAACAAATGGGGTTAGATACTGTAAATTGCCAAATTTCCTGTTACAACGTTTTAAACATTAATTAGTAAACAATACCCATAAAAAACAAATTAGTTGGGGTTATAAAGCTCTAATATATGTTTCATAAAATGGTGCATTCTAAAGGATATTGAATATTTTTTTTTTAAATAGTGCTCTGCCAGATATCCTTCCATATGTTCTTCTCTTTTGCCATATCTGGGTTATATTGTCTTGAACTTTACGCCAGTGTCTTTCGATGTTTTGTCTGTGAGCACATGTTGCGGGATCAAACGAATGTATGCAGTAATTGACACATAAATGCTGATAGCCCTTGCTAGCCAGGAAATCGTAGGCCGTCAAACAATCACTGATAATTGTTGTCCCTTGTAGGAATCAGTTTTTGGATAATTTCCAACAATTTGGCGCAACTTCTATCCGGCATAGAAACCATGAATTAATTACCAATTCCTCGCTCTATTCCACCAAATACCCATTTACCCTTGACAATCCGACCACTATTATATTTACGCTTCCCAAAATGGGCTTCATCTATCTCAACAATGACTCCTTCTCCTCCCAAAGGAGCGAAGTTTGAATGACTTATGTACATACAAACCTCTCTGCAGAACTGGCTCCAATCCACAAAGGTTTGTTTACAACAAGTAACATTGTTGATCATGAAATCCTCCTTTGGAGGCAGTATTTGAAGCCAAATCATCAAAAAACGGAAATTTTCTAGCTCAGAAAGGTGTGAACGAGCCATCCATGTTTTGTCATAGATCGATTTTGAAAAATTACTCTTTACCTGAGAATATTCACGGCCACCTCGGATAGGTATAAGCCTAGACTTCTGGCAACGGAACGATTTTCTATATTTTACACAAATCTGGCCACAAATATCGCAATTCCTGCTTCTCAATAACATGCCATGGTTATAATACAACTCTAAGACTGCCTCAACAGTAGAAAATTGAAGGATACCACCACAGAAATTTATTTCACAAAAATTGCAAGACATATCTCAATAATTGTCATTTAAAGACTGAAGCTGTAACTCGTAATATCTATTGCGGCTTTAATTAATTGTTTCATTGTTAAATGGCGGGAATAGTCGAACAAAGATAACAGTGAATTGGGTTATAAATATATTGGAAAGATAGGTCAACTTAGTATGGGTTTTTCCTGCATTTGAAATAGTCGCTTCTTAACAGATGTAAATATCCTCGTCGATTCTGATTTTTTTAGCACTCTATATATTAGTGCTTTAGAAATATTTTAAAAGCTTCTAAAGTAGCTTTTTTGAAAATTTTGAGTTTGGGGGGAAGGGGGATTTTCAAAACCTCTTCCCGTGATATAAGGTGTCCTCTGAAGTTGATGCTGATGTTTTTAGCACTCTATCTATTAAAGCTTTAGAAATATTTAGAAAGCTTCTAAAGGAGAATTTTAGAAAATTTTTAGATTGGGGGGAAGCGGGAATTTTATTTCCGAATATTGTTTTATGGGGGCCGATGGAGTCCTAAAACATCTTCACGTAACATAATTTGTCCTCTGTATTCACTTATGACATGTTTAGTGCTCTATCTATTAGTGCTTTAGAAATATTTAAAAAAGCTTCTAAAGTAAAATTTTTGAAATTTTTTAGTTTGGGGGGATGGGGGATTCTAAAAACCTCGTCCCGTGATATAACGTGTCCTCTGAAGTCGATTCTGATGTTTTTAGCACTCAATGTCTTAGATCTTTAGAAATATTTAAAAAGCTACTACAGAATAATTTGGGAAAATTTTTTGTTTAGGAGTAAGGGTGATTTTAAAAACCTCTACACGTGATATAAAGTGCCCTCTGAAGTCGATTCTGATGTTTTTAGCACTAAATGTATTAGCGCTTTAGAATTATTTAAAAATCTCCACAATTAGAATTTTTGAAAATTTTGAGTTTGGGAGGAAGGGGGATTTTTAAAACCACTTCCCGTGATATAACGTGTCCTCTGAAGTCGATTCTGATGTTTTTAGCACTCTATGTCTTAGCGCTTTAGAACTATTGAAAAAAGCTTCGAAATTAAAGTTTTGGAAAATTTTGAGTTTGGGGGAGGGGGGATTTCAAAAACATCTTCCCATAACATAATTTTTCCTCTGAAGTCGATTCCGATATTTCTAGCGCTCTATGTCTTAGCGCTTTAGAAATATTTAAAAAACCTTCTAAAGTAGAATTTTGGAAAATTTTGAGTTTGGAGGGAAGGAGGATTTTCAAAACCTCTTCCCGTAGAGTGCATTGAAAATCCTCCTTGAAGGAGGATTTTCAAAACCTCTTCCTGTAGCACCCTATGTTTTAGAGCTTTAGAAATATTGAAACAGCTTCTAAAGTAGAATTTGGGACCATTTTGTGTTTGGGGCGTAGGGGGATTTTAAAAACCTCTTCCTATGATATAACGTGTCCTCTGAAGTTGATTCTGAAGTTTTTAGAACTCTATGTATTAGAACTTTATAAATAATTAAAAAAGCTTATAAAGTATATTGTTTGAAAATTTTGAGATTGGGTTGAAGGGGGTTTTTAAAACCCTCTTCCCATGATATAACGTGTCCTCTAAAGTCGTTTCTGAAACTTGTAGCAATCTCTATAATAGTTCTTTAGAAATATTAAAACATGCTTATGAATTAAAATTTTTGAAATTTTTTTGGTTAGAGGGAAGGGGGATTTTCAATACAAATTCCTGTGATATAACGTGTCCTCTGAAGTTAATTCTAATGTTTTTAGAACTCTATGTCTTAGTGCTATAGAAATATTTAAAAAGCTACCAAAGTATAATTGTGGAAATTTTTGAGTTTGGGAGGAAGGGGGATTTTCAAAACCACTTCCCGTGATATAACGTGTCCTCTGAAGTCGATTCTGATGTTTTTAGCACTCTATCTATTAGTGCTTTAGAAATATTTAAAAAGCTTTTAAAATAAAATTTTGGAAAATTTTGAGTTAGGGGGAAGGGGGATTTTCAAAACCTCTTCCCCTGATATAACGTGTCCTCTGAAGTCAATTCTGAAACTTGTAGCACTCTATCTATTAGTGCTTTAGAAATTTTTAAAAGCTTCTAAAGTAAAATTTTTGAAATTTTGAGTTTGGGGGGAAGGGGGATTTTAAAAACCTCTTCCCGTAAAATAATTTTTCCTCTGAAGTCGATTCTGATGTTTTTAGCACTCTATCTATTAATGCTTCCTAAACATCTTCCTATGACATAATTTGTCCTCTAAAAAGGACTAGGTTATTTTTACTGATCTCTCTTGTGAAATCCTTTCCCTAATTAATACAGTTTAAATGGTCTTATCAACAGAGTTGTTTGGCATGTGCCTGCTACCCTTAAGGGTAAGGGTGTCTGATAAGGCAAGTGTGACATCACAACTAACTGGGTTTCATATACCATAAAGAAAGTCCGCATGGTTTGAAAATTAAATGGGTTAGGATTTAAATAGGATTTTGGAATATATTTTAATGAACAAGGTTAAAAGCAGAAGTTGTGTAAGGTAAGCAGTGATTTATATTTATGATAGTAATATAGGATGAAATATGAGTTAAAAACAACTAGTAATTTGCAGTAATTTACCATTATATAGAGGGGGGGGATGAGTGGAGGTAGGTACTTCAAAGTACCTTCCCGGGACAAACCTTAGCATGTACATCCATCCCTGAAAGTTTCATTTTCCTAACCCAACTCCTTTCCAAGATAGCCAAAAGTAACTAAAGTAGAATTTTACCGAAAAATATTTACCAAATCATTATTGAGTTACAACTAAAGTGAATATACCACTTGATGCCTTTTTTAGCCTTTGCTCTTTACAAATATAATAGCCTAGCCTAATAATCATTTTTGTTGGTAATGAATTTTAGCCCCCACCCCTATATATACTAATTCAGGGCATATATTTGCACATTAGGGGGGTGGGGGTAATTTTATTTCTAATATAAATGAGAGGTAAGTTTAAACTTTCCCCCTTCCCCCCCCCCCAATTTGCCAATATATATCCTGAATTGGTATAGCCTATAGGCTATATGGGTGGGGGCTAAAATTAATTTACAAAAAAAAAGATTATTATATTTGTAAATAGAATAAAAAAAGTCATCAAGTGGTATATTAACTTTAGTTGTAACTCAATAATATGATTTGGTAAATATTTACCAAATATTGTTTCAACATTAAAATCCCAAGTAGGTGTGGTAGGTCAAGTATTAGGCCTAATATATTAGCATATATTAGGGGAGAGCTACAGGAGTAATCCTCCCCTCCATCAAGATTTTCATAAAAAGGAAAAGGGAGATTTGTATGCAAACTATTAAATGTAAAAACAGGTCCCAGAAACTGCTTTTGGGCAATATTCTGTAAGAATACAAGGTTAAAATTTAATTTTAGCCCCTGATGTTTATTAAATCATGATTTGGGAAAAATTTTAGGGCAATGCTATAAACAGTTGTAAATGGCCAAAAAAGAAACAACTTTTTGGCCTATAGGCCTAGTAAAATGTTACTGTAGCAATATATATTACTCCAAACATTTTATTCAAGTGCTGTCAAGAGTAATGTACTGTATCAGGAGAGAAAGAAAAACAACAAAATAGAGAAAGAAAGGGGAAATGACCAGATTGCTAATTTGACAGTGTATATATAGGCTATACAAATCTTTAAATTAGCCAACCAGTATTCTAGACCTAGGAGTCCAGCTGGACATACAGCAACATATTAAGAAAACAATTCTTACTCCACAATATGCAGAATAATCCAAGTTAACACAGTTTGCAGGGGAAGAGCTTCCCCTGCAAATCTTCACTTCTTTTCTTGTTTTTTCCAGTTTTTCTAAGAAATTCATGAATTTCTTAGACCTATATATTCACAGAATATTTACCCTCACCCCCCCCCCTAAGGTACAAATATATGCCTAGAATTGCATCCTCAACCTAAATATAACATCCATTTGCATCACAAATTAACTTTACTCCCAAATTAGCCATATGATGGATGTCCAAAAGAAAGGGCATGAAAATGTCTTATGCAAAATGTTCATAGATAGTACTGTATGTGACTGATGATCCTTTGTTACATGAAGCATAACACATGGAAACAAATGGGGATATAGAACAATTTTTTGTCTTTGGTACATTTTTTTGCAATTTGTGGTACATTTTGTTTTGAAGTGGTGGCAACACTGGTTATGGAGAAGCAGGTGCAAATCTCCATCATTTTTATGGGGGGGGGGCAAGAGGGGTCTATATCTGGATAGTCAAAGGGCATGGGATGTATAATATTTTTTTCTCCACATTCCTTGGGGCAACTGCCCCCCCCCCCTTGCCACCCCCAAATGACACCCCTGTGGAGAAGAAAAGGAAGAATCAAAAACAAAATTTGAGGTGATAGGTAAGAATTTTAGTATCACAGCAAATGAATGAATCAACTTCTGCTGGAAAAACTTTTTTAAATTAATAAAATACATGTTGCTGCTAGCAAATGCACATGTTTTGTTACAATCCTCCACCTTATTTATGGTGGGGGATTGTAACCCCCACCACCTGATCCACACCAATAGGAAAATTGACAAAATTATTCCCTGTTTAAGAACAGGGCATGCAATAACCACATCAAATCAAGGGTAGAATTCTAGTTTAGCAACTTTTTGCTATCTTGGAAAGGGGTTAGGTTAGAAAACTGAAACTTTCAGGGATAGGTCTACAGACCAAAGTAGCCTATGTCCCGGGAAGGTATTTTGAAACCCCTACCTTGACTCCTTCTTCCTGTAGAGAGTAGTGATCTTTAAAATCTTTGTGTTATGAATGTGAAACCTTGCAAAACAGAGCTTAATTAAAGTACAACAAAATTGTTTTCAGCTTCATAACCTTGCTCAAACCTAAATTAGCAGGAATTGCATTTTCAGAACTAAAACAAGAGAAAGGAAACTGATAATTAAGGTAAAATGTTGTTTTGTCAAAATTTCAATAGGTTCAATAAACCTGTCAAGTAGGCAAATTTCAAAGACTTAGAAATCAGAAGAGGGTTAACATGGGGACTGTGCAATACATTCTGAGAGTGTATTTTTGGCCCTGGATTCATTGCTGAAAATTTCATTTTCATAACCTAACCCCTTTCCAAGATAGCAAAAAGAAGCTAAACTAGAATTTTGCCAAATGAAAAATTATACCATCTTTCAGAAAGCAAGTAAATGTCTGTTCACAGCTGTTTATTGATGTAACAGTTTTTTAAATCCTTTCAGAATTTCTTTCTCTCACAATTGAGAGAAATATCTAGGCTAATTAGGCCTGAGGGTTTTCATGGTGAAAATCTAGTTTAGCCTACCTACTGTAGCTTTCTGTGGAAATGGGTTAGGTTAGGAAAATGAAACTTTCATTTGGCTAATGGATTCAAGGCCATAAATATACTCTTGGGAGGTATTGCCAAGCTTCTATGTTAACCTTCTTCTGATATCTAAGTTTTAGAAATTTGCATGCTTGACAGTTGTATACCTATTAAAATGTTTGACAAAACAACATTTTACCTTAATTTTCAGGTATTAGTTTCTATTTCTCTAGTTTTAGTACAGAAAATGCAATTCCTGTTATTTGAATAGAATTTAAGCCATATAAATGTTTTTTTTTGCAACAACCTAATTATTCAACTGAGTGCCAAGGTTGTGTCTGAAAAGTAATTCAAATGACAAAGAGCCACCACCTTCATCAAAAAGGATAAGAACTTATTCTACTAAGAAACCAGCTGCTAATAACTCAACCAAGCCAACATATAGCTGTGACATGGGTAGGAATGACAATTTTATGCCACCAGTAAGTAGTTTTGCCAGGAAAACTAAAGTGAAGACAGCGAGACTATGGAAAGTAAGCATAGACAACGCTATTGGAGAAAGTGTACCCCCTTTTACAGGTGAGCACAGTATCCTCTTAAATCTAAATGAGGAGGCAGACACTTCAAAGCAGTGTTGACTATTTCAAAAGCAGTGCTAACTTCTGAAATCCTGGAGATGATAGTCTGCGAGTCTAATTGCTACTCTATGAGAAAAAATGGCTATTAGCTCAGTCCTACTGTTGCTAAACTCCACATTTATCTTGGCTGTTTATTGGTGATGAGCTACACTTGCTATCTTTACAACTGCTTGTAGCCAACTACATATCTAGCATCTGTTTCAAAACAATCCAAGAATGCCTGCATTTCACAAGCCAGGAATAAAGCAATGGAGACAAGTATTATAAGATAAGGCCTTTCTTTGAGATTCTTCACAGTGCATACACAGCCACATTGTCTGATAAAGAATATAATCTGGTTGATGAAATGATCATGCCTTTCAAAGGCTGGAGTAGCCTAAAACAATATATGGCATCAAATCCAATAAAATTGGCTTTCAGATTTGGGTGTGTTCAGGTGTGTCAGGTTATATTTATGGCTTCAAACCTTACCAGTGAAACAACACTATCACTCAGACCTCCTAACATGGCTTAGGTGGTGATTTTGTTATTTGCCTTTGTTGTGGTCTTGAAAAGAAGAATCTGAAGGTGTATTTTGATGACTTCTTCACTTCAATCCCTTTTGTAGAAATGTTAGCAAAAGAAAATATTTACAGTGTTGGTACACTGCATGCAAATAGATTTGGCTATGCTGCAGACAAACTGGTCGAGAAAAAGAATTGAAAAAGAAAGACCAAGGATCTGTCTCGTATGCAATTCCAGCAGTTTGATCCAGCTATTGGCACAATGTACAGCCTAGCTTTTGTTAATCTAGGAATTTTGTAACGATTTTGAATTTTTGTAATGAAATCTAATTATTATTAATAATTATATTAAATTTTGTTAAGTCTTGAGGGATAGCATAGTCTTTAAATGGTCTTTTTATAAACAATAAAAAACGGTCTAACATGATACAGTATTGCTTTTTCTGGTCTCAGCCAACCTATTCTGCATGGAACCACAGTGGCATAGCCCCAGGGGTTATGGATAAATCTCAAAAACAAAGTAGGCCTAAATGGGGTAATTTTTGTAAATATGGAACAGTCTAAATTACTAACTGAGGAATAAGGGGAACATACCAGCCAGTTTCTTCTTTATGCTTTTTCTGAATATAATCATTGTTTTACTTGCAAATTCAATTTTCAGCCCTTTACAGACCCTCAAAGCTTATATTTTTTTCTCTTATTTTACATACTGCTTATGCACGTCTGTTTAAACCAGTTCACCTGTAAATTTAATTGGCTACAACAAAATTGAGAACCAGAAAACACATAGGAAATATATAAATTAGGCTATATATCTGCATGAGGGAAATGTAGGAGGAGCTGCAGTTGGAATGTATTAACTACAATTATTCAGACTATGATGAAGTAAGAATTGTTCTTTTAACCCTTTTATACAGCTAAAAATAATAAAAAGTATGTCATTTTTGAGTGCCCATAATGGGTTTTAAAACTGAATTTGCAAGTAAAGTGATAATTATATTTGGATAGAGCATAAAAAGGCATTGGGTGGTATGTTCACTTTACTTGTAGGTCTGTAATTTAAACTGTTTCATATTTACCTAGTTTTTATCCCACCTAACCATATTGGTGTAAATCTTCTATAGAATTTCAGAGGGATAGCTCTTGTCTGAAGTTCTATCAGTAATAAATTAAGTAATTCAGCAGGTACACTGAAATCCTAAAGGTTGTCCTTTATTGTCAAATTTTGTAATCTAATACACAGAAACTCAATAACAATATATTAGCTCAACAGCAGATATATACTGAAGCCAAAACCTAGAATTGTCAAGTCAAGTGTTTCCATTGTAGTTGTTTTCTAATAGTTTATGGGGAAATTTTAAACTTTTAAGAGGATATACAAAATATTTTTTATGAGGAGTAGGTCTATATCAATAGAACATCTACAAGCTATATCATTCAAACAAAGGTCAAAGTCTGTAAGCTGTGGTAATAGCTGTGGTGAATGCCCCATAGGCTATCATTCATTCTACTAGATCTATTATTTGTGGAGTATAGCTGTAGAATACTAGTGGGTAAGGTTGTAGGTATTTCAGTAAGTAAATTACTCAAAATATCAAGGTAATCTAGATTTTTTTTTCAAAATAAAAGCATTCTCTGCAATAAAGAACACCTGTTGCTTCAATACACCTGTTGCAAGAACAAAGGTGCATCAATAGATGATGTACCTTTGTTGGTGCATCATTTAACAGATTTGAGTCTTGCTAGGGATTGAAAGGTAAAATTGGTGACAGCTCAAATTCCGACTGTTCTCAACAAATTCAGCTGTTCTTCAGGTAGCTATTGTTATGCAACAGCAAAGTTTATTGCAGATAAAATGGACCCTTACATACAAACATCCTGAAATAATTTGGATTAGAATTGCTTATTGAATGTGTAATGGTTTTGTTATAATATTTAATAAGAGATAGCTGTGATGAAAATTGACAATAAATAACTATAATATAATGCAAAACAAATAGGCCACAGGGCCTATTTGTATTAACTATAATTAATAATTTTATCTATATTAGTTTGTTGACACAGAGAGCAAAAGCTGAGTATATGCTCTATTCAACTACAACATTTATTTTGAAACTGTCAGGTTTGTGGGAAGGAATATCCACACTCAATAAACTAATTGGATCCTGAAACATTCCAGTCTTCAGAGACTTCTGGATCATCCTGATCACAAGAAGGCTCTACTGGAAGCACTCAAGTGCTTCTTATGCAGCGAGTATGAACATGTTTCTTGCCAAGGGATGCACCTAGACTTATTCCTAGCGCTGAAAGCCCATGATAAGAGCTCACTACTACTCAAATATGAATGTGTATGCTGTAGTAAGCAAAGCGTTTTCAAACTTCAACTGGCAGTACTTCAAATGACACAAACTAACCAAAGCATGGCAACCTTACGGCAGCAACAGCAGCAGCTAGAAATGCAACCAACTACCGACATCAACATCGTCCCATCTCAGTCACCAGCAATAAACAGAATTCAAAACTCAAGCGCCGTCACTGTTAGCGTCCTACTGCAAGCTGAAAAAGAGAGGAAACTTCGAGAGGAGAAAAGTATGAACATTGTAATATTTGGCATTTTAGAATCTGATAAAGTCTGATGCTGAGAATGTTGTGCGACTGGTCTCTAGCAGTGACCTTGGTGCTCAACTATAACTGACAGACATCCTTGAAACAGCAAGACTGGGCCCCCCCCCTCTCAGACTCGGATAACAAGCAAGGCCAAAGGCGCCTACTCGTGAAGCTGTGCAAGGACTCAGAAGAGACCTGAAGAAAGCGATCGAAAATCTTGAAGGGTGCACCAAATCTCTGAAGAGCCACTGACAACCATGTCCGACAATGCGTCTATGTGAATCCAGGTCTCACGCCAATGCAAAAAATTGAACAAGCTGCTTGACACCATGCAAAGACATCACAGTCCTCTGACAACCGACCAGATGCAGGCTCTTTAGTTGCTGGTCAACGCTATCCCAGCCCACGTCGTCCCTGACATGGCGTAGGCCGCAGGTTCCAGAAAAAGGCCTTGACTGGAATTAAATGTCTTTATTTTAACTTCTCTGCTAAACAAGATGGATGAAGTGAGACATATTATAAGTGCTGAAAATCCCCATATAGTCGGAATAGCTGAGGTGAAACCAAAAAATAGCAGATACCTGCCTAAACTCCCAGAGCTACAGATTCCAAATTACAAGGTCCTAGAGAGAAACATTGAACATTAAACTGGACTGGGAATTCTCTGCTATTACAGACAGGACATCCTAGCTACCCCAGTAAGTCCAAGAGGAAATGAACTATCCCAAGAAAGTATCTGGTTAAATATAACAACAGCTGATAGAGTAAATATCAAACTAGGAATCTACTACAGAAGTCCCAATAGCAGTATTGAAAATGACTCGCACTTGCTTGCAGAAATTACTGAGATTTGCAGTGATAATTTATCAAATGTAGTCATTGTGGGCGATTTCAACCTACCGAAAATCAACTGGACTAGACAGCACATGCACTCGCACAACCCAACATCACCCGAGGCGAAATTCTTAGAAGTGGTGAATAACTCTCTGATCTTAGAGCCCACCCGAACCAGTGGTAGGGATAGACCAAGTATATTGGATCTGCTACTGACAAACAATTCAGAACTGATAGAGGACATCTGCCTACTAGCACCGGTGGAAAAGTCTAATCACTGTATAGTAGGCTTCCAGGTTTTGGCTAATAGCAGAAAAGACAAAAAAAAACACCAAGAAAAAATTACAAAAGAGCAGACTTCGCTGCAATGCGCAATGACCTCAGCACAGTGGATTGGGGAAAAGAGTTCAGTTTGACTGAAAACTGTAAGGAAATGTACTCCAAATTCCCCTCTGTCATGTCTCAGGCTGAGGAGAAACACGTACCAGTTGCCAAACATTATAAAAGACCAACCCTACCACACGCTGTTTTGGACCTCATCAAAAAAAAAGCAAGCCTGTTGGAAAAATTATTTAGCTGACCAGTCGAGCCTTCTAAATGCAAGATCCTACCGCAGGCTACAAAATAAGCTGAGGCAACAAACCAGGCAAGCAGCTAGCATGTAAGAGAAAAACCTTGCAGAATCTATCAAGACACACCCCAGGATATTTTGGAAGCACATAAATTCTAAACACATTGCAAAGTCAGACATTCCAAGCTTAAAAAACCCTATAACTGAACTCCTTATTGAAAAATCTGCAGAAAAAGAACAATTACTAAACACGTATTTCACTACCATCTTCTCCTAGGAATTTATTCAGTCATCACTACCAACCCTGAAAAAGCAGATTTACTAAACACATATTACACTACCATCTTCACCCAGGAGCTTATTCAGTCATTACTACCAACCCTGCAAACCATAGTCTCTGACTTAACACCCAGGATCAAGATAGACCTACAGGTGGTCCTGAAGAAACTCAAAGAGCTAGGGATAAGCAAATTGCCAGGTCCGGACAGACTTCATCCCAGAGTGTTAAAAGAAACCGCAGATCTAATTGCAGAGCCTCTACTGATGATTTTTCAAAAACCCTTACAGTCGAATGAACTCCCTAGTATCTGGAAAAAGGCAACGGTGATACCATTGCACAAAAAGGGAAACCGCCAAGATCCTCTAAATTACCGCCCGATCAGTCTAACCTGTATAACCTGCAAAATACTGGAATCTATCATATCTGACCATATTCTTGAGCACATGAGCAAAAGAAAGATAATCACTAGCAATTTGGGTTCTTGAAGAGAAGGTCTGCAGAGTCACAGCTTCTTATGGTGGTGGAAAACTGGAAAATGCATGCAGATAAGGGTTATCAAGTCAATGTAATTTACATAGACCTTAAAAAGGCCTTTGACAAAGTACCTCATCGTTGCCTTTTATATAAACTCTGCAACCTTGGTCTGGGACCCACAGTTGATTGGATTGAACAGTTTCTTATTGGAAGGTCTCAAACAGTATCAGACGGAGTTTCGAGCACACTTGAAGTAGAGGTAATCAGCAGTGTTCCCCAGGGCTTGGTCCTTGGCCCTCTCTTATTGAACCTGTATCTCAATGATCTAGTAGAAGGAATCAGCTCAGAGATTCTATTGTACGCAGACGACACCAAGCTGTATAAAGTAATCAAAAAAGTTGCTAATGCACTATCTCTGCAAGAGGAGCTTGAAAAGCTCAATAGTTGGATGTCCAACTGGCTGATGGAAATCAATATTGAAAAAAGCCAAAAGCTAACGATAGGGAACCCTACTATCCATTTTGAATATAGACTAGAAGAATTACTAATCACATCGTGCCAGGAGGAGCGCAACTTAAGAGTAGTCAGTGATAGCAACCTTAACGTCCAGACGCCCTACAACAGCTTTAATAGGAAAGAAAATCTTTTTACAAGGGTTTTAAGGTGCAACTTCATTTTCGGAAATGATAAGACTCTTTCCCTTCTTTACGAAGATTTAGTACAGCCAATCCTTGACTACGGTCATTGCAGTACACGTCCCTTTTACAACAAATACATTGAAGCTCTTGAAAAAGTTCAAAGACGAATAACAAAGTTCTGTCTGACTTTGAGAAATTTATCCTACGAAGATAGGCTCCAGAAGCTCAAACTCCCTTCACTAGCTTATCGACTGCACCGAGGAGACCTCATTGAGGTATACAAGCTTTGCTACGCCTCCTACGAAAACAGCTAGGCTACCAATGTTCTCAGCTTCAGCCACATGAACCTTTGTGGTTACAAGCTTCAAGAGGAGAGTTTCCAAAAGGACATCGGCCGTTGGGCATTCAAGAACCGAGTAACGCAACACTAGAACAGGCTCCCCTTTGAAGTCATCAATACAAACTCATTAAACTCGTTCAAGCAGGAACTGGACAAATACTACGGTGAAAGTGCCTACAATTTTTTTCAATTTAAAAGATTTTTGTAGAGGCCCTGTGGCTTATTTGTTTTGCATTATATTATTATTATTATTAATTCAAATTGAGTATATCATTTACTAAGTATAACATTATATAGAAAAACCTTATGATAGTTTGGACTAGGACCCAACCAATCTGGATTTCTGGGGTCCAAAACTGATATATTGGTAGAATAGACCTACTAATACAATACCAATATAATTTGCAGGTAGATTCCCCTCTGGAAAAAATTTACCTGAAGTTTATATCCTCCATTCTCTGCCCATATTCATACTGACATGTTTCTCCCTGGTCTATTGCACAGCAAAGATCAGCCTAAATAATTCACTGTGGGTTCCAAAAAAAGGGCCATTTACAAGAATTTTTTGATTTTTTGGTCTTTTCTGATCAGCAGCTTCTGAGCACACAAACAAAATGGCAGACATTTGCAGAAGTGATAAATAGGAAACAAATTTAATCAAAGAAGCCAGTTTAGTTACATAAACACACACACATGTGGAAATTTCTGTTTAAAATGAAACAGCAACCTCAACTCTGCCATTTAGATTGTTATGCATATCACATATTCCTTTGATGACAGAAGTATTAACTCCATGCTTATAAGCAGTCAATAAGATATACAAATGTACTCAACTAAGTTGAATGCCCTTTATGCATATAATCCAGCAAAATATAATAACTCATTTTTTTCATTAGTATGTAGAAGTAAATTAGCAATCAAATGGTGAGCATTGTTGGAACCTACTCCTTTCTTAAAGCTGAACTGTTTATTTGTTGTGTAACACTTATTAGATATCTCATTAATAATTAATTACTCTAAAACTTTGCAACAAATTAGTGACACTGTAACTGACCTAAAAGAAGAACACTGACTCATGGGCTTTCTCCTTTTTAATACCAGCGTTATTACACCAGTACTAAGAAATCAGGAACTACACTACTGCAGAATATTGTCTGAAATAGTATAGTCAGATGCTCAATCAGGAGAGGAGATGTTCACCTTAGATGCTATGCATATAGGTCATCAACAACACAAAAAGTCTTTGTTTGTAGCTTAGAAGTGCACTTGGTAACCACAGATAATAATGACACCCATTTCATCATTTGATTGGCCCAAGCAACCATCAAGCTTTCTTTCATATTAAAATGAGTGTTCCACTAGAGGGTTATCACTAGTGCTCCAAAAAGTACACCCACTCATATTTTTTTTTAGAGTTTATTGTCCCTTCTTTAGAGGAGGAGTTTTAAAACTATCTTCAAGTTACTTTATGATAGTTTATGCTAAACTTCTGCCTTAAGTTTATGCTAAACTCCTACCTCTCAAAAAAAGTTCCAAGGCATTGGCATGCAATGCCAATGCCTTGGAACTTGGGTATCTTAATTTAGCTTCTGTGTCCAGATCTATTGGCACACTGGACAATCTTGTCAACACATTTTTCATTTTTGCCATCCAAACTCAAAAACCTAACTTTGTTCCTGTCACTCAGAATGTCCTTGTTTTTAAATTGAGAGGAAAGCTCTTAACTACCTTAATTTTCAGGTTCCTTACTTGATCCTGCTGACAGTGACATGCTTTAATAGAGATCTGCTGGAGAGACCATTTGGTAATGGTCACCAAAAGGTAGGTAAAGGAAAAAAAAAGGTAAAGGATGCGGCACTAGACCCTTAAGGTCCAAACCGGCGGTGCTGATCTCCGTTTCGTGGCCCTTCAGCCAGGAAGTGCAATGGGGGGCTCTGGGCCAGCCAACCTATGCTTTCGCAAACCCTTCCTGTTTTACCTTCCCCAGATTTCTCCAGGTACCCATTTAGAGCTGGGTTGACTCTGGCTAAGCTTACAGGGTCACACCACTGACCCGCGTCCCAAACTAAGAAACTGACCACACCAGGGATCGAACCCGAATTCACGGATTCTCAGCCCAGCGCGCGTCCACTTAGCCAGAACGGCAAAAGGTAGGTATGGGCTGTGATGACAATTTTTCAATGGTTTAAAGCTGACATCACTGTACAATAGCAACTTTGGAGAGAGTATGCAACATGGTTGAGTATGACAAGCAGTACCAACCTCCCTTAGACATTCTTATGATGCGTCAGGATCAGTGGGTAATTGAATGGGATAAGCAACCCCACTCATATTTTGATGATCTGCTATTCTGTTCCTTGACAAGCCTGGACTTAAAACATGCAGTTTTGCATGTAATAACTGGTACAGATTGAATAATTTTCCATTCATTGGCAGCATGCTTGGAGAAGAAATGTTGCCAATTTTTTGTATTAACCAGATGTTTTGACAGCTTGTGTGAGTGGCCTCATGGATGTTTGGTGAAGAGGGGGTTATTTGGTTGAGTATTTTACTTGTAGACAAGCATCATGTCACCATGGGAGCATCTAAAAACAAGTGTGGGCAGCTGCAGACGCTACAGTTGGTTGTTGTAAGGGAAATCATATTGGCCTGCTATGCATTCTCTGGCACGCCTCTGAACTTCCTCAATTAGGCTTCCATCATTCATATAAGAAGAGGAGGTTAGACATGCTCCAAATTCCAGTACAGGGCTAACTTTAGCCTTATAGAGCCTTAGACCGACTTTGCAGGAGCAGCTAATTAAAGTGCATTTGAGGAGACCAAGGATTGAGTTTGCTTTTCAGACTGCTTGTTGCCAGTGGCTATGGAACCTTAGTTGCTCATCTATTAGTACTCGTAGGTCTCTTTGTTCGAGACTTGTCTGAAGCACTGAATTTGACAGTGAATTAGAATCAGACATGTTTTACTGGCAACAAGGGTCATTGCTACCAAAGCAAAGGACATAGAATTTTCATTTGTTGAACTCATGTAGCCAATTAGGTGCTCTTTTTTGGATTTTAAGAAGGCCAAACTGAAGATTTTGTTGATTAGCAAGTTCAAACAATTTAGGTCATCAGCATAGAATATGATGTTGTTTTTATTCTATTCACCATATTGTTGATATATATTAGAATAAAGTAGCACACAAAATAGTGCCTTGGGGGCTCTGCTTGCAACATCACGGGTTCCGGAGGAAGCTTTCTCGTTATTATCTTAGAAGAGTCAACCCTGATGAGTCTGACCTGTCAGAGAGTCCATGATCCAATCAACTACATTGGTGTGGGTGACTGCAGTCATAAGTTTTAAGCTGAGGCAGTTGCAAGGCACCTTGTTAAAGGCCTTAGCTAGATTCAATAGAATCAGGTCCACAAGGATTTCTTTATCCAAGTTATCTGTTATCATGTAGTATGTCTTGGGGAAATTGATCTCAACTTATTTTCCTGGATGAAAGCCATGCTGGCGAGAGGATAGAACATCATTGGTTAGGAGATATGCCAAACTTTTATCACTCATCTGTGCTGGAATGTGCCAGAATTTTATCTGTGCAAGTGTTTTAGCCACCACTGACGTAAGACTGATAAGTCTCTAGTTCTCTGCATTGATGTGGTCAGTAGCCAGCACCCCCTGAAAATACCCACCGTGGAAAATTTTCTGGGAAAATACCCCTTGGAAAATCCTCTCTCCCCCGTGACTGTTTAGTCTCCAATCACTTTCGACTTATAAAAAAGGGCTTATCACTTTCAACTTATAAAACGCATTATATATAATGCGTTTTTTAAGTTTTTTTACCCCCTCCCTTCAACAAAAATCCTGGTTATGACCCTGGGGATCACACATCAATTTCTACCTCCACCCTCCCCTCATGACTTCATTAGAACTAATTCTGTATTTATCTGATGGCTCAATGAGAGCTGATAAGTTTTAGAATTAAAATGTGCCCTTTGAGATATCTCCCTTCCTCCCAATCTACAAACAATCAGAGATCTACAAACAATCAAAAATACCAACAAGACTAGGAAAACAAGCATAAAATTAGCAGTAGCCTATAAAAATGTCTGTCTTTTTGTTCTAACATTTCACCATCTGGAGAGCTGCTGTTCTGAGTATTTATTAATCTTTTTTCTAATTCTTTTTTCCCACATTTTTTTTTGGCTATCTAATTTTTACA
>NC_142803.1:60010156-60055756 GCF_049724085.1 Artemia sp. Qi Xiang Cuo | reverse complement strand
ACCTATCCGCCTGAGGCCAGTACAGCTAAGCGTGCTTCTGCTCCACCCAGGGGCGGATCCAGAATCTTTTTAGGAGGGGACGCAAAATAGGTTGATCTGATAAACTTGCGTTAGGAGCAAGTTTAATTAACGCAAACTTGCGTCAATTAAGTAAATTACAATGCTTTAGACTACTTTAGACTTGCCCTCTGGATCCGCCACTGCCTCCACCCCAATCTATTCAAAGCTTCATTCTTTACAATAATGTTTTCCAGGTCAAACGACTTCCTTTTCTGACTGGGACACCATTATTTTCTGTCTGCCTGAACTTTTATAAAATAATAAAGCAAAAGATTCAATCCTGAAAATTTTTCAACTGGTGAAGTAGTGGCCAGGGTTGCCACCGTCAGTAGGATTTTGCTAGATCTAGTAAAAAAAAAAATCTAGTAAATTTAGAGGATCTAGTAAATTTCCCGGAATCAAGAAAAAATTCATGATTTATAGTTAACAAAATTATTGTTATTTTCCATGAATTCAGGTGGTTGGTTTAGCCACCTTTAGTGGTTGGTTTGAAAGAAGATACGAAGCTTTGATAACTAGATATACATTTACAAATTTTAAAATTGATCTTAAGGTAAGTACTAATATAATTCATTACAGCACATTGCTACTGCCATGATGTATTACGGTTGGAAACAGATCCGCCCAAAAGAATCAAGAATCCGTATTATACGTGTATGCACTTAACGCCCATTTTAAATTTGGGTATGAACACAGCTTTGGGGTTCTACATGGGTAGTCTTTGATTAGTGTAAGGCGCCTACTTATCCATAAACACCCATCGCACTAATTCGATTGTTGATTAATTACAGAGCTTTGCGTTGTGGTGCTACTTGGATGTATGTAATTGCTAAAGCGGCAAAAAATAATTGAAATTTAGAATGACTTGATGGATTTAACACTTCCGACCTAATTTTAAAGGATCCTATGTTCGGAGGTTATATGGTGTTAAACTAAGTTGCAAATAATTCGTAATGGACAGGTAACGCCTTGTTATGAATAAAATAAATGCCTAACTGAAGCTTGTGAATTATAGGTATAATATGCTTATTGTTGCTCTCTTTAGATTCTGCAACACTGTCTAATTAGTAAATTGGAATATGTAAATTGTTTGATACGGAGAAAATATTAAATTTACAAATGCATTTTTTTTATATACTACTTTCACAATTTTTTGTTCTTACTCCATTTTCGTTCTTATGCTACTGTTAACCATCTGCCAAAAATATGAAACTCCTGTTAGTAAGAGGTAGGGACTAATATTACTATGTATTTTTTCATACAAATACCCTTTTCACAATTCTTTTATGAACTACTCGCTTTTGGTTCCACAACAACTCTGCAACGAGCTTAGAAACGTATTATCCTTCTCTGTATGAGGGAGGGGTTAACTTTAAAATCTTTTGTTCGTATGATAAAAAAGTTTAATTGCTGTGACTAGTGGCATACCACCGTTATTGCTGACACCACGGCTCTTGCCACAAAAATAAATAACTATGCGTTGAGTTCGGCGATGAATATACAAGTCTAACCTTCAGGAAGGGGTGAATAGGATTCTTGGACTGCATTTAAATACTCAAACTATTCAGAAAGTGGGTAAGTTCCATTTGTACTGCATAAAGATTAATCAGCGGCGTCATCAGGATTATTATTTGGGAGGGGCCACGGCTATTTCTAGTGGAGGGGGTGGACTATTCGGCCTTATAATATCTATTACGTAACGCGTGTATATTCAAAAGCTCATTTTCTTGGGGCTCCGACTCCTCCCCCTCCCCAACTAACACTCCTCGTGTCTAGACACCTGACTATAATTTTGCTGTATAGTGAGACAAGACCGTGTATCTTTTTGGGTTTGGGATCACGTTTTAGGTAAAATAGTCTAATTTCACAGAGAAAAAATACTTTTGGTGGAATCGTCACTTCCCACCAAAAGTCCAAAACGCCTGGGCATAAAGGCTGCTCCAAACCCGTTGAAAGGGATCCAATTTACACTGGGGAAATTTGCCAGAATTTCTATACGTAATTATTTTTATTTGTCTGACTTTCTTTTCACCTACTCAATTTCACACGTGGAGATGTTAAGAGTAATTGTCCGGGGAAAACTGTCACAGGGTTGGAATTTTCAGAGAGGCTCGATCTCTGGGGAGAAGGATGTTCCGCAGGAGAAATTTTTTAAGGAGAAATTTTTCATGGGGGAACGTCCCGCAGGAGCAGCTTTTAACTCGAGAGGGGGGGGGGCAGATTTCTGGGAACAATTTCTCATAGAGGGGGATTCCGGCATGAAGTGAAAAACATTCAGAAATTAAGGTCTTTTTCAAATGAAAGTGTGCTGAGAGGAACTTTTCATGCGGAATCGTCCGCAAGAAATTTTCGGCGCAAATCTTCAGCGAGAATGGTATTGTCTGGAGCAAATTTTCCTGGCGGGGTGAGAGGGGGTGGAAGAATATTACATGGGAAGAACTTTCCGTAGAGAGATTTTCCGTGGATGAGAAAATTTTCTAAGGGGGGAGAACTGGTTTTTACGGCATTATTTAAACATGGATCAGAAATTAAACACACCAAAAAAAATTTCAACTGAAAGTAAAGAGTGACATTAAAATTAAAACAAACAGGAATTATTAAGTATAGGAGGGGTATTGCTCTCTCCTTATTACCACTCACTCTTTACGCTTAAGTTTGACTTTTTGTCCCAATTTTATAAGAACTTAACCTGAAACACAAGGGCCGTTTAACTTGAACAATAAAAAGCTTTTTTAAAAGTATTAAGAAACTTTATCGTGAAGGCTGAGGTATGGAGGAGGAGGCGACCCTCTCCTATATGTTTTAATTTCTGTTCGCTTAAAGTTTTAATGTCGCCCCTTACCTCCAGTTAAAGAAACTGCTTTTTTTTATTTAATATAGCAAGCATTAATTTTAAACTACTTGACATTAAAATACAATGCAAGTGATTGCTTGCCACATATCACAGATGTACAAACATTGTGTGCTTAACTACTGCCTCAATTCCTCTTATATTCCTTCTTTTACCTCTGAGCCTGCTGTCGGTTCTGTCTGTGCCGCTCCATCCCTCCCACCGTAGGCATTGCCTCTTCTCTCCAAGAAGTGACGTAGCAAAGGCACCCGGGGAATGTTTTTTTTTCTTAGAGGTAGGGGCTAAAGTGCGAAAAAAGCTTTTCAAGGGGGAGAGAGAAATTTTGAATATGTGTTTTGCTAGAAAAGTGTGATCTTTATTGAGTTGTAGAAAGTCTATCGCTTTTTAAACAGCATGGGACCCGTCTACCAGTCCAATATCTCAGAGGACCCAAATGACAGTTAAACACCTGCGGGTACCCTTTTGACACAATTATACTTGTAAAATAATTATACAAGCAGTTAACATAATTTCAAGAAATTACCTGGGAAGAACGCATGTATATTGCCTGGACTTATTCCAAATTTTATTTTTTCAGCTTTTTTCCAAGGCTATCCAGCCGTTTGTTTGAAGTCAGCCTAGGGCTTTGGACCTATCGTTTGGCCTCCCCAGAGTATGTCATTTGGCAGAGGGCCAATAAGCTTATGCCCTTATAAGGCATAGAAATAGCTTGAGTAAGTCTGGGTAGTTTCTGAAAGTTTTAAAAATGTTCTTTAGTGGAATGGAGCAAAGGTTTCAAAAACATCTTTCTTTACAAGAATATTGTCACCTCCTTTCTGAATGCCGAGCAATTTAGCTTGTCTATTTGAAGCTTTGAAGGAGGAGCGCATACACTGATTCTACCGCCCCCATTTTAGGGGCTGTACCATCAGGGAGGGAAGGAGGTGGACATGGCTTTAACCTAATTTTCATAAAAAAAACGTCAGAAAGACAAGGAGAAATACAATGCTTGCCTTCATGAACTGTTTATCGTTACATTGAGTTTCTAGTCATTTCTTCAATTCCAGAGGAACCACGGCTGCAAGGCCAATCCTGAAGGTCGACGCGCGATACTTTAGGATCTTTAACCCAATTGTAGAAGCTATTTAATTTATTGAGAATTAAATATCAATGATATACATCAGTGGTTCCCAACGGATTTTAGGTCATGCCCCATCTAGATATTTCTAAAATCCTGATGCCCCCCCCCGTATTATTTAAATTTTGTTAATCAAATTTTAGGTGGGTGGATTCACCTGAAGGAAGCTTGATATACCATCAACTTGGTATCTCTGAGAAATATTGTCTGAATACAACACGTTATATAGAACATACGACGTCATTACAGTACTATCATGTCTGATTTTTACTATTTAAATGCATTGGAACGTGACGTCATTTACATGCAAAACGTTTTATCACAATTAAGGCTTTAAATTATAGTCAGCAGAAAGGTGTAGCCTATGTCCTGCTCATGGCCTATCGAAATCCTTCCATGCCCTAAGTAGGGAGGGCATAATAGATATGAACGGAAGTCCATATATGGGCATAGAATACTGACAGAAGCTTACAACCTTGCCGAATAAGAAAGGTACTATTTGGTACTTTAAAGCACTATTTTTAAGGTCGATTTATTTGTTGTTTCTAGGTGTAATGACTCCCGGGGCTACACATGTGCTGCCATCTACAATTTAGTCTAACACCAAGCTTACATATTTTATTCAAAGGTTATTGATCCACGAAGGGGGGCAGATTTCTGAGAAATTGATTGCATAATCGAGAGGAAGTAGATTTCCGAGAAATTGATAACATAATTGGCGGGGAATGTATTGATCGAGTCTAACGGAATTAGAAATGACATCACTTGTTTCCTAGGAATTGTGCAGGACTCTAAAGAAATAGAAATTCCATTTTTAAATATTGCTTCTTTGGTCTTTAGTGACAGAGATAAATGAATATTCTATTTTTAAATACGGCTTCTCCGATCTTTAGGTCAGAGTGATAGATTGATATTCTATCGAAACCATAATAGTGTAGCTAGGAACACCTTAGAGATGAAGACAGATTGAATATATTTAACGCGGGAAAAAGGAACACGCAGAAATTACTTTTAGGGGATTATTTGGGCGAAACCGTTCGAGACATTTTAGAAGATGATTTAGGCAAAACAGTTTGAGAAATTTTAGAAGATGATTTGGGGTGAAACTCTGTGGTCGTTATAATACACAAGTTCCATTTAAACAGTATTGTGAGGTCCACTACCCCAAACCCAAAGGGCCAAATCCCCCAAAAGGACCCCCGGACCCCAAAAAGGGCCCCCGGGCCCCCAAAGGGCCCCCGGACCCCCAGGCCCCCAAAGGGCCCCCGATCACCCAAAGCCCCCCGGGCCCCTTATTTTTTTAAATACTTTTCTGAATCAATTTGTTTGTATGTCTGGGTTGGTGTTTGCAAGTCCAAGTGTTTGACTTTGTTGGTTTGTATGTCTAAAGTGCCCGTCTTTCTCTGTTTACATGTCTGAATCTATTTGTTTGTATGTTTGGGTTGGTGTTTGCAAGTCCAAGACTTTGTATTTGTTGGGTTGAATGTCTAAAGTGCCTGTCATTCTGTTTTTATGTCTGAATCTATTTGTTTGCATGTCTGGGTTGGTTTTTCCAAGTTCAAGAGTTTTTCTTTGTTGGTTTGAATGTCTAAAGTGCCTGTCTTTCTCTGTTTGTATGTCTGAATCTATTTGTTTGCATGTCTGGGTTGGTTTTTGCAAGTCCAAGAATTTGTCTTTGTTGGTTTGAATGTCTAATGTGTCTGATTCTATTTGTTTGCATGTCTGGGTTGGTGTTTGCAAGTTCAAGAATTTGTCTTTGTTGGTTTGAATGTCTAAAGTGCCTGTCTTTCTCGGTTTGTATGTCTGAATCTATTTGTTTGCATGTCTGGGTTGATGTTTGCAAGTCCAAGAATTTGTCTTTGTTGGTTTGAATGTCTAAAGTGTCTGTCTTTCTCTGTTTACGTGTCTGATTCTATTTGTTTGCATGTCTGGGTTGGTGTTTGCAAGTACAAGAATTTGTCTTTGTTGGTTTGAATGTCTAAAGTGACTGTCTTTCTCTGTTTGTGTGTCTGATACTATTTGTTTTCGTGTCTGGGTTGGTGTTTCCAAGTCCAAGAATTTGTCTTTGTTAGTTTGAATGTCTAAAGTGTCTGTCATTCTCTGTTTGTGTGTCTGAGTCTATTTGTTTGCATGTCTGGGTTGGTGTTTGCAAGTCCAAGAATTTCTCATTGTTGGTATGAATGTCTAAAGTGTCTGTCTTTCTCTGTTCGTGTGTCTGATTCTATTTGTTTACATGTCTGGGTTGGTGTTTGCAAGTCCAAGTATTTGTCTTTGTTGGTTTGATTGTCTAAAGTGTCTGTCTTTCTCAGTGTGTTTGTTTGATTCTATTTGTTTGCATGTCAGGATTGGTGTTTGAATGTTGTAGATCTTTTAATTTGCGGTTTATTTGTCAAAAATTAGTGACTTGCTTTGTTTGTGTGTTTGACGCTTTTTGTTGACACGTCTGGGTAGGGGTTTGCAGGCCCAAGTTTTCGTAATCGTTGGTATGAATGTCTAAATATTCAGACTTTCACCGTATGGGCGTTAAATTCTATTCGTGTGCTTGACTGGGTTTGTTTCTGCATTACCAGGAATCTGTCTTTGAATTTTTTATTTTCTAAAGTGGTGTCTGTCTTTCTCTGTTTGTGTGTAAGATTATATTCTTTTGTATGTCTGGGTTGTTATTTGCATGTCCAAGAATTTGTTTGTATGGTTTTTAATTTATAAAGTGTCTATCTTTTTCTGTTTGTGTTTATTATTCTATTTTTCTTCATTTATTGTTTGGTTTTTGCAAGTTCAAATATTTGTCTTTGTTGGTTTGAATGTCTAAAGTGTCTTACGTGCGCGCACGCACGGAAACATCAAAAGCAGGGGGTTGTCCGACATGCTGAATCTGAAATTTTAATTTTCAAGGATATTCTTCAATCTTTTAGAATGGATTTACTATTCTAGGTTTTAACTTTTTGGGTTCTCAGACATACTGAACATGAAAGTTTGTTGTTAAGAATGCTGAATATGTAAATCTAATTTTCAAGGAGATAATATAACCTTTTTTGGTTAATGTACACTAGGTGACGTGCATTGGTTCATTTTTTTTACTAAAGCAAGTGCTACGATCTATTTCAATTAAGGTATAGATGGCAACACAACTGATTTTTCCTTCACCCGGACACCTGCAGCCAACCTACAATACCACCCTTTTTTCAAGTAACTGCATTCACTTTAGGTTCATTTAGGCTCACTTAGCGTGGCGCGCCACGCGAAATAATTAAATAATCTCGATGAAAATTACACTTTCAGAGTCAGCATGTCGGAAAACACACTTTTAGGTTCAGTATGGCAGAGAACCCTAAAAGGTCAACCCTAAAAGGGTAAGTTAACTCTAAAAGGTTTAAGAATCTCCTTGAAAATTACACTTTCAGATTCAGCATGTCGGAGAACCCTATGCTTTTGATGTTTCCGTGCGTGCGCGCACTTAAGACACTTTAGACATTCAAACCAACAAAGACAAATTCTTGGACTTGCAAACACCAACCCAGACTTGCAAACAAATAGATTCAGACATACAAACAGAGAAAGACAGACACTTTAGACATTCAAACCAATAAAGACAATTGCTTGGACTTGCAAACACCAACAAAGACATGCAAACAAATAGAATCAGACACACAAACAGAAACAGACAGACACTTTAGACATTCAAACCACCAAAGACAAATTCTTGGACTTGCAAACTTCAACCCAGACATGCCAAAAAATAGAATAAGATATACCAAAAGAGAAACAAAGAAACTTTAGGCCTTCAAAACATCAAAGACAAATACTTGGACTTGTAAATACCAACCCAGACATGCAAAAAAATAGAATCAGGCACACAAACAGAGAAGGACAGACAATTTAGACATTCAAACCAACAAGACAAATACTCGGACTTGCAAACACCCAACAAGAAATTCAAACAAATAGAATCAGACACACAAACAGAGAAAGATAGAAAATTTAGACATTCAAGCCAAAAAAGACAGATTCTTGGACATGTAAACACCAACTTATACATGCAAACAAATAGAATCAGACACATAAACAGAGAAAGACAAACACTTTAGACATTTAAAACAACATAGACAAATTTTTGGACTTGCAAACACCAATCCAGACATGCAAACAAATAAAATCAGGCACATAAACAGAGAAATACAGACGCTTTGGACATTGAATCCAACAATGACAAATTCTTGGACTTGCAACACCATCTCAGACATGCAAACAAATAGAAACAGGCACATAAACAGAGAAAGACGGACACTTTAGACATTCAAACCACCAAAGACAGATATAGTAGTTAGCAGAACTTAGCCCAGGCCCGCAAACAAATAGAAAAGAAAACCCAAAAGGATACCGTTTCGCTCACATGACATCCAGGTCAACTATGACAAATACCTTGGCTTGCACCCGTCCGACAACGTATGCACACACATAGTAACAAATACGCAACACTGCAATCTCCTGAACGTTGGACTTTCAAACCAACAAAGCCAAATACTTGGGCTTGCAAACACCAACCAAGACATGAAAACAAATAGAATCAAACACACAAACAAAGAAAGACAGACACTTTAGACATTCAAACCAACAAAGACAAATACTTTGACATGCAAAAACCAACCCAGACATGAAAACAAATAGAATCAGACACACAAACAGAGAAAGACAGACATTTTAGACATTCAAACCAACAAAGACAAATTCTTGGACATGCACACATTAGCCCAGACACGCAAACAAATAGAATCAGACACACAAAAATATAAAGATAGAAACTTTAGACTTTCAAAGCAACAAAGACATACACTTGGACTTGCAAAGACCAACCTTGACATGCAAACAATTGGAATCACACACAATAACAAAGAAAGACAGACACTTTATGCATTCAAGCCAAAAAAGTCACATTCTTGAGCTTGTAAACACCAACCCAGACATGCAAACAAATAGAATCATACAACCAAATAGAGAAAGACAGACACTTTAGACATTCAAACCAACAAAAACACATTCTTGGACTTGCAAACATCAACACAGACACGCAAACAAATAGAATCAAACAACCAAACACAGAAAGACAGACACTTTAGACATACAAACCAACAACGACAAATTCTTGGACTTGCAAACATCAGCCCAAACATGCAAACAAATAGAATCAAACACACAAACAAAGAAAGGCTTACACTTTAGACATTCAAACCAACAAAGACAAATACTTGGACTTGCAAACACTAACCCAGACATGCAAACAAATAGAATCAGACACACAAACAGAGAAAGACAGACACTTTAGGCATGCAAAACAACAAATACAAATATTTGGATTTGCAAACACCAACCAAGACATGCAAACAAATTGGATCAAAGAAACGAAAAGAGAGATCTAAACAATTTAGGCATTCAAACCGAAAAAGACAGATTCTTGGGCTTGCAAAAATCAACCCAGACATGCAAACAAATAGAATCAGACACACAAACAAAGAAAGACAGACACTTTAGGCATTCAAACCAACAAAGACAAATTCTTGGACTTGTAAAAACCAACCCAAACATGCAAACAAATAGAATCAGACAAATAGACAGAGAAAGAGAGAAACTTTAGACATTCAAACCAACAAAGACACATTCTTGAACTTGAAAACATCAACACAGATACGCACACAAATAGAATCTGACAACCAAACAGAGAAAGACAGACACTTTAGATATTCAAACCAACAAAAAAAATTCTTGGACTTGCAAAGACCAACCCAGACATGCAAACAAATAGAATTAGACAAACAAACAGAGAAAGACAGAAACTTTAGACATTCAAACCAACAAAGATAAATACTTGGACTTGCAAACACCAACCCAGACCAGAAAAAAAATAGAATCAGACACACAAACAGGGAAAGACAGAAACTTTAGACATTAAAACCAACACAGACAAAGTTTTCGAATTGCAAACACCAACCCATACATGCCAAAAATTAGAATCAGACACACAAAATTATACAAACTTACACTATAGACATTCAAACCACCAAAGAAAGATTCTAGGACTTGAAAACACCAACCCAGACATGCAATCACATAGAATAAAACACATAAACAGATAAAGAAAGACACTTTCGATATTCAAACTACCAAAGACAAATTCTTGGACTTGCAAACACCAGCCCAGTCTTGCAAACAAATAGAATCACACACACAAACAAGAAAACACAGACCCTATAGACATTCAAACCAACAAAGACAAATGCTCGGACTTGCAAACAGCAGCCCAGACATGCAAACAAATAGAATTAAACACACAAACAGAGAAAGATAGAAACTTTAGACATTCTAACCCACAACGACAAATTCTTGGACTTGCAAACATCAACCCAGACATGCAAACAAATAGAATCAAACACACAAACAGAGAAAGAGAGACACTTTAGACATTCAAACCAACAAAGACAAATTCTTGGACTTGCAAACACCAACCCAGACATTCAAACAAATTGAATCAGACACAAAAACAGAGAAAGACAGACACTTTAGATATTCTAACCAAAAGAGACAAATACTTGGACTTGCAAACACTATCCCAGACATACAAACAAATAGAATCAGACACACAAACAAAGAGAGAAACACACTTAAGACATTCAAACCAACAAAGACAAATTCTTGGACTTGCAAACACCAACCCTGACATGCAAACAAATAGAATCAGACACATAAACAGAGAAAGACAGACACTTTCGAAATTTAAACCACCAAAGACAAATTCTTGGACTTGCAAACACCAGCCCAGACATGCAATCAAATAGAATCAGACACACAAACAGAGAAAGACAGACACTTTAGACATTCAAACCAACAAAGACAAATAATTGGACTTGCAAATACCAACCCAGACATGTAAACAAATAGAATCAGACACATAAAAAGAGAAAGACAGACACTTTAGACATTCGAACCACCAAATATAAATTCTTGGACTTGCAAACACCAACCCAGACATGCAAACAAATAGAATCAGACACACAAATAGAGAAAGACAGACGCTTTAGACATTCAAACCAATAAAGACAAATGCTCGGACTTGCAAACACCAGCCCAGACATGCAAACAAATAGAATTAGACAAACAAACAGAGAAAGACAGACACTTTAGACATTCAAACCAACAAAGATAAATACTTGGACTTGCAAACACCAACCCAGACCAGCAAACAAATAGAATCATACACACAAACAGAGAGAAAGACAGACACTTTAGACATTCAAACCAACAAAGCCAAATTCTTGGACTTGCAAACACCAACCCAGACATGTAAACAAATAGAATCAAATACACAAACAGAGAAAGACAGACACTTTATACATTCAAACCAAAAAAAAAAAATTCTTGGACTTGCAAAGACCAACCCAGAGATACAAACAAATAGAATTAGACAAACAAACAGAGAAAGACAGAAACTTTAGACATTCAAACCAACAAAGATAAATACTTGGACTTGCAAACACCAACCCAGACCAGCAAACAAATAGAATCATACACACAACCAGAGAGAAAGACAGACACTTTAGACATTCAAACCAACAAAGACAAATTCTTGGACTTGCAAACATCAACCCAGACATGCAAACAAACATAATCAGACACACAAACAGAGAAAGACAGGCACTTCAGAAATTCAAACCAACGAACAAAAATTCTTGGACTTGCAAACCCCAACCCAGACATGCATACAAATAGAATAAACCACATAAACAGAGAAAGACGGACACTTTCGACATTCAAACCACCAAAGACAAATTCTTGGACTTGCAAACACCAACCCAGACATACAAACAAATAGAATCAGACACACAAACAAAAAAAGACAGACACTTTAGACATTCAAACCAATAAAGACAAATGCTCGGACTTGCAAACAGCAACCCAGACATGCAAACGAATAGAATCAAACAAACAAACAGAGAGAGTAAGTCGCTTTAGACATTCAAACAAACAAAGACAAATATTTTGACTTACAAGTACCGTCCCGGATACGCAAACAAATATAATTTGACATATACATGGAGATAGACAGGCGTTATAAGCATTCAAGCCAACACACGAAAAGACATTGACTTGCAAACATCAACTTAGACATGCAAACAAATAGAATCAGACACACAAACAGAAAGACAGACACTTTAGATATTCAAACCCACAAAGACAAATACTTGGACTTGCAAACATCAACCCAGACATGCAAACAACTAGAATCAGACACACAAACAGAGAAAGACACACACTTTAGACATTCTAACCAACAAAGACAAATTCTAGGACTTGCAAATACCAACCCAGACAAGCAAACAAATAGAATCAGACACACAAATAGAGAAAGACAGACGCTTTAGACATTCAAACCAATAAAGACAAATTCTTGGACTTGCAAACACCAGCCCAGACATGTAAACAAATAGAATCAGATACACAAACAGAGAAAGACAAACACTTTAGACATTCAAACCAACAAAGACAGATACTTGGACTTGCGACCACCAAACCAGACATGTAAACAAATGGAATCAGACACACAAGCAGAGAAAGACAGACACTTTAGAAATTGAAACCAAGAAAGTCAAATTCTTGGACGAGTAAACACCAGCCCAAACATGCAAGCAAATGGAATCATAAACACAAACAGAGAAAGACAGATACTTTAGACATTCAAACCAACAAAGACAAATACTTGGACTTGCAAACATTAACCCAGACTTGCACACAAATAGAATCAGACACACAAACAGAGAAAGAGAGACATTTTAGACATTCAAACCAACAAAGACAAATACTTGGACTTGCAAACACCAACCCAGACATGCAAACAAATAGAATCAGACACTCAAACAGAGAAAGACAGACACTTTAGATATTCAAACCAACAAAGACAAATACTTGGACTTGCAAACACCAACCCAGACATGCAAACAAATAGAATCAGACACACAAACAGAGAAAGACACACACTTCAGACATTCAAACCAACAAAGACAAATTCTTGGACTTTCAAACACCAACCCAGACATGCAAACAAATAGAATCAGACACACAAATAGAGAAAGACACACACTTTAGACATTCAAACCAACAAAGACAAATTCTAGGACTTGCAAATACCAGCCCAGACATGCAATCAAATAGAATCAGACATATAAACAGAAAAAGACAGACACTTTAGACATTCAAACCACCAAAGACAAATTCTTGGACTTGCAAACACCAACCCAGACATGCAAACAAATAAAAACAGACACACAAACAGAGAAAGACAGACGCTTTAGACATTCAAACCAATAAAGACAAATGCTTGGACTTGCAAACAGCAGCCCAGACATGCAAACAAATAGAATGAGACACACAAACAGAGAAAGACAGAAACCTTAGACATTCTAACCAACAACGACAAATTCTTGGACTTGCAAACATCAACCCAGACATGCAAACAAATAGAATCAAACACACAAACAGAGAAATGCAGACACTTTAGACATTCAAACCAACAAAGACAAATACTTGGACTTGCAAACACCAACCCAGATATTCTAACTAATAGAATCAGCCACACAAACAGAGAAAGACAGACACTTTAGACATTCAAACCAACAAAGACAAATTCTTGGACTTGCAAACACCAACCCAGACATGCAAACAAATAGAATCAGACAAACAAACAGAGAAAGATAGACACTTTAGACATTCAAAGCAACAAAAAAATATACTTGGACTTGCAAACAACAACCCAGACGTTCAAATAAATAAAATCATACACAAAAACAGAGAAAGACATACATTAATACATTTAAGCCAACAAAGTCACATTAATGGGCTCGCAAAAACCATCACAGAAATATAAAAAAACAGAATCATACACACAAACAGAGAAATAAAGAAGCTTTAGACATTCAAACAAACAAAGAAAGATACTTGGACTTGCAAACATCAACCCAGACATGCAAACAAATAGAATCAGACACACAAACAGAGAAAGACAGACACTTTAGACATTCAAACCAACAACGACAAATTCTTGGACTTGGAAAAACCAAACCAAACATGCAAATAAATAGAATCAGACACACAAATTGAGAGACAGACACTTTAGACATTCAAACCATCAAAGAAAAACACTTTGACTTGCAAAGACCATTCCAGACATGCAAACTAATAGAATCAGACACACAAACAGAGAAAGACAGACACTTTAGACATTCAAACCAACAAAGACAAATACTTGGACTTGCAAGCACCAACCCAGAAATGCAAACAAATAGAATCAGACATACACACAGAGAAAGACAGACGCTTTAGACATTCAAACCTACAAAGACAAACTCTTGGACTTGGAAACACCAACCCTGAATTGGAAACAAATAGAATCAGACACATAAACAGAGAAAGACAGACACTTTAGACATTCAAACCACAAAAGACAAATTCTTGGACTTGCAAAGACCAGCCCAGACATGCAAACAAATATAATAAGACACAAAAACAGAGAAAGACTAACACCTTAGACATTCAAACCAACAAAGGCAAATACTTGGACTTGCAAACATCAGCCTAGACATGCAAAAAAATAGATCTATACAAACAAACAGATAAAGACAGACACTTTTGACATTAAAATCAACAACGACTAATTCCTGGATTTGCAAACACCAACGGAGATATGCAAACAAATAGAATCAAACACACAAACCGAAATATACAGACACTGTAGACTTTCAAACAAACAAAGTCAAATTCTTGGACTTTCAAACACCAACCCAGACTTACAAACAAATAGAATCAGACACACAAACAGAGAAAGAGAGACACTTTAGACATTCAAACCAACAAAAACAAATTCTTGGACTTCAAAACACCAACCCAAACATGCAAACAAATAGAATCAGACACACAAACAGAGAAAGACAGATACTTTAGATATTCAAACCAACAAAGACAAATACTTGGACTTTCAAACATCAACCCAGACATCCAAACAAATAGAATCAGACACACAACCAGAGACAGACAGACACTATAGACATTCAAACCAACAAAGACAAATTCTTGGACTTGCAAACACCAACCCAGACATGCAAAAAAATAGAATCAGACACATAAACAGAGAAAGACAGACACTTTTGACATTCAAACCACCAAAGACAAATTCTCGGACTTGCAAACACCAACCCAGACATGCAAACAAATAGAATCAGACACACAAATAGAGAAAGACAGACGCTTTAGACATTCAAACCAATAAAGACAAATGCTCGGACTTGCAAACAGCAGCCCAGACATGCAAACAAATAGAATGAGACACACAAACAGAGAAAGACAGAAACCTTAGACATTCTAACCAACAACGACAAATTCTTGGACTTGCAAACATCAACCCAGACATGCAAACAAATAGAATCAAACACACAAACAGAGAAATGCTGACACTTTAGACATTCAAACCAACAAAGACAAATACTTGGACTTACAAACATCAACCCAGACATGCAAACAAATAGAATCAGACACACAAAGAGAAAGAGAGACAATTTAGACATTCAAAGCAAAAAAGGAAATTTCTTGGATTTTTGAACACCAAAGCAGATATACACACAAATAGAATCAGACACACGAATAAAGAAAAATGGACACTTTAGATATTCAAACAAATGATGACACATTCTTGGACTTTTAAAGATTAAACCAGACACGAAAACAAATATAATCAGACACACAAACAGAGAAAGACACACACTTTATACATTCAAACCAACAAACACAAATTCTTGGACTTTAAAACACCAACCCAGACATTCAAAAAAATAGAATCAGACACATACACAGAGAAAGACAGACGCTTTAGACATTCAAACCAACAAAGACAAATTCTTGGACTTGCAAACACCAACCCTGACATGCAAACAAATAGAATCAGACATACAAACAGAGAAAGACAGACACTTTAGACATTCAAACCAACAAAGGCAAATTCTTGGACTTACAAACACCAATCCAGACATGCAAACTAATAGAATCAGACACACAAACAGAGAAAGACAGACACTTTAGACATTCAAACCAACAAAGACAAATTCTTGGACTTACAAACACCTAACCAGATATGCAAACTAATAGAATCAGACACACAAACAGAGAAAGACAGCCACTTTAGACATTCAAACCAACAAAGACAAATACTTGGACTTGCAAAAACCAACCCAGACATGCAAAAAATAGAATCAGACATACAAACAGTGAAAGACAAACACTTTAGACATTCAAACCAACAAAGACAAATTCTTGGACTTGTAAACACCAACCCAGAAATGCAAACAAATAGAATTAGACAAACAAACATAGAAAGACAGAAACTTTAGAAATTCAAACCAACAAAGATAAATAATTGGACTTTCAAACACCAACCCAGACAAGAAAAAAAATAGAATCAGACACACAACCAGAGAAATACAGAAAATTTAGAAATTAGAACCATCGATGACAATGACACGGACTTGTATACCCCATCCCAGACATGCAAACAAATAGAGACTAGCACCCAAATCGAATCAAACAGACACTAAGGTAATAAAAATCACCGATGCCGAAGTGTATAATTTGCAAACACTAGCCCAGACATGCAAACAAATAGAATCAGACACATAAACAGAGAAAGACAGACACTTTCGACATTCAAACCACCAAAGACAAATTCTTGGACTTGCAAACACCAACCCAGACATACAAACAAATAGAATCAGACACACAAACAGAGAAAGACAGACGCTTTAGACATTCAAACCAATAAAGACAAATTCTCGGACTTGCAAACAGCAGCCCAGACATGCAAACAAATAGAATTAGACAAACAAACAGAGAAAGACAAAAACTTTAGACATTCTAACCAACAACGACAAATTCTTGGACTTGCAAACATCAACCCGGACATGCAAACAAATAGAATCATACACCCAAACAGAGAAATGCAGACACTTTAGACATTCAAACCAACAAAGAAAAATACATGGACTTATAAACATCAACCCAGACATGCAAACAGATATAATCAGACAAACAAACAGAGAAAGATAGACACTTTAGACATTCAAACCAACAAAGACAGATACTTGGACTTGCAAACACCAACCCTGACATGCAAACAAATAAAATCAGACACACAAACAGAGAAAGACAGACATTTATACATTCAAACCAACAAAGACAAATTCTTGGACTTGCAAACACCAACCCAGACATACAAACAAACAGAATCATACACACAAACAGAGAAAGACAGACGCTTTAGACATTCAAAACAATAAAGACAAATACTTGGACTTGCAAACAACAAACCCAGATATGCAAACAAATAGAATCATACACACAAACAGAGAAAGACAGACAATTTAGACATTCAAACCACCAAAGACAAACACTTGGAATTGCAAACACCATTCCAGACATGCAAACAAATAGAATCAGACACTCAAACAGAGAAAGACAGACACTTTAGACATTCAAACCAACAAAGACAAATACTTGGACTTGCAATCACCAACCCAGAAACGCAAACAAATAGAATCAGACATACAAACAGAGAAAGACAGACGCTTTAGACATTCAAACCAACCAAGATAAATTCATGGACTGGCAAACACCAACCCAACCATGCAAAAAAATAGAATCAGACACACAAACAGAGAAAGACAGACACTTTAGACATTCAAACCAAAAAAGACAAATTCTTGGACTTGCAAAGACCAGCCCAGACATGCAAACAAATAGAATAAGACACACAAACAGAGAAAGACTCACACCTTAGACATTCAAACCAACAAAGGCAAATACTTGGACTTGCAAACACCAGCCTAGACATGCAAACAAATAGATTTAGACACACAAACAGAGAAAGACAGACACTTTAGACATTCAAACCAACAGAGACAAATTCTTGGACTTGCAAACATCAACCCAGATATGCAAACAAATAGAATCAGACACACAAACAGAGAAAGACTGACACTTTAGACTTTCAAACAAACAAAGACAAATACTTAGACTTGCAAACACCAACCCAGACATGCAAACAAATTGAATCAGACACACAAACAAAAAAAGACAGACAGTTTAGACATTCAAACCAAGAAAGACAAATACTTGAACTTGCAAACTCTAACCCACACATGCAAACAAATAGAATCAGACACACAAACAGAGAAAGATAGACACTTTAGACATTCAAACCAACAAAGACAGATACTTGGACTTGCAAACTCTAACCCAAACATGCAAGCAAAGAGAATCAGACACACAAACAGAGAAAGACTAACACTTTAGACATTCAAACCAACAAAGACAAATACTTGAACTTGCAAACATCAACCCAGATTTGCAAACAAATAGAATCTGACACACAAACAGAGAAAGGCTGACAGTTTAGACATTCAAACAAACAAAGACAAATACTTGGACTTGCAAACACAAACACAGACATGCAAACAAATAGAATCAGCCACACAAACAGAGAAACCCAGACACTTTAGACATTCAAACCATCAAAGACAAATTCTTGGACTTGCAAACACCAACCCAGACATGCAAACAAATAGAATCAGACACACAAACAGAGAAAGATAGACACTTTATACATTCAAACCAACAAACACAAATTCTTGGGCGTGCAAACACCAACCCAGACATGCAAACAAATAGAATCATACACACAAACAGAGAAAGACAGACACTTTAGACATTCAAAGCAGCGAAGACATATACTTGGACCTGCAAACATTAACCCAGACTTGCACCCAAATAGAATCAGACACACAAACAGAGAAAGACAGACACTTTAGATATTCAAGGCAACAAAGACAAATACTTGGACTTGCAAACATCATCCCAGACATACAAACAACTAGAATCAGACACACAAACAGAGAAAGACAGACACTTTCGAAATTCAAACCAACAAAGACAAATTCTTGGACTTGCAAACACCAACCCAGACATGCAAACAAATAGAATCAGACACAAAAAGAGAGAATGACAGACGCTTTAGGCATTAAAACCTACAAAGATAAGCTCTTGGACTTGCAAACACCAACCCTGACATACCAACAAATAGAATCAGATACACAAACAGTGAAAGACAGACACTTTAGACATTCAAACCAACAAAGACAAATTCTTGGACTTACAAACACCTAACCAGACATGCAAACTAATAGAATCAGACACACAAACAGAGAAAGACAGCCACTTTAGACATTCAAACCAACAAAGACAAATACTTGGACTTGCAAGCACCAACCCAGACATGCAAAAAATAGAATCAGACACACACACAGAGAAAGACAGACGCTTTAGACATTCAAACCAACAAAGATAAATTCTTTGACTTGCAAACACCAACCCTGACATGCAAACAAATAGAATCAGACACACAAACAGCGAACGACAGACACTTTAGACATTCAAACCAACAAAGACAAATACTTGGAATTGCAAACACTCACCCAGACATGCAAAAAATTAGAATCAGACATAAAACAGAGAACGACAGACTATAGGGAAGTTCAAACCAACAAAGGAAGATTCGTGGACTTGCAAGCCAACACCCTGTCTTGCAAAGAAATAAAAATAGACATAAAGATCGATACAGACTTGAGCTTGAGGCAATCATACCAACAAAGACGAATAATATGTCTAACACAAATCTATTAACACACGCCCACAAAAGAAATCAGATACACAAAAAGAGAAAGACAAACACTTTAGACATTCAAAACAACAAAGACAGATACTTGGACTTGCGAACACCAACCCAGACATGCAAATAAATAGAATCAGACATATAAACAGAGAAAGACAGACACTTTAGACATTCAAACCACCAGACAAATTCTTGGACTTGCAAACGCCAACCCAGACATGCAAACAAATAGAATCAGACACACAAACAGAGAAAGACAGACACTTTGGACATTCAAACCAACAAAGACAAATACTTGGACTTGCAAACACCAGCCCAGACATGCAAAGAAATAGAATTAGACAAACAAACAGAGAAAGACAGACACTTTAGACATACAAAGCAACAACGACAAATTCTTGGACTTGCAAACATCAACCCAAACATGCAAAAAAATAGAATCAAACACACAAACACAGAAAGGCTGACACTTTAGACATTCAAACCAACAAAGACAAATACTTGGACTTGCAAACACCAACCCAGACATGAGAAATAATAGAATCAGCCCCACAAACAGAGAAAGATAGACACTTTAGACATTCAAACCAACAATGAGAGATACTTGGACTTGCAAACACCAACCATGACATGCAAACAAATAGAATCAGACACACAAAGAGAGAAAGACAGACACTTTATGCATTCATACCAACAAAGACAAATACTTGGACTTGCAAACACCAACCCAGAAATGCAAACAAATAGAATCAGACACACAAACAGATAAAGACAGACGCTTTAGACATTCAAACCAACAAAGACAAATAATTGGACTTGCAAACAACAACCCAGACATGCAAACAAATAGAATCAGACACACAAACCGAGAAAGACACGCACTTTAGACATACAAACCAACAACGACAAATTCTTGGACTTGCAAACATCAACCCAGACATGCAAAAAAATAGAATCAAACACACAAACACAGAAAGGCTGACACTTTAGACATTCAAACCAACAAAGACAAATACTTGGACTTGCAAACACCAACCCAGACATTAGAAATAATAGAATCAGCCCCACAAACAGAGAAAGATAGACACTTTAGACATTCAAACCAACAAAGAGAGATACTTGGACTTGCAAACACCAACCCTGACATGCAAACAAATAGAATCAGACACGCAAAGAGAGAAAGACAGACACTTTATACATTCAAACTAACAAAGACAAATTCTTGGACTTGCAAACACCAACCCAGACATGCAAACAAATAGAATCATACACACAAACAGAAAAAGACAGACGCCTTAGACATTAAAACCAACAAAGAAAAATTCTTGGACTTGAAAACATCAACCCAGACATGCAAACAAATAGAATCAGACACAAAAACAGAGAAAGACAGATCCTTTAGACATTCAAACCAACAAAGACCAATACTTGGACATGCAAACACCAACCCAGACATGCCAACAAATAGAATCAGAAACACAAACCGAGAAAAAAACTCACTTTAGACATTCAAACCAACAATGACAAATTCTTGGACTTGCAAACACCAGCCCAGACATGCAAACAAATAGATTTAGACATATAAACCGAGAAAGACAGACACTTTAGACATACAAACCAACAAAGACAAATTCTTGAACTTGCAAACACCAACCCAGACATGCAAACAAACAGATTCAGACATACAAGCAGAGAATGAAAGGCACTTTAGACATTCAAACCAACAAAGACAAATTCTTGGACTTGCAAACACCAACCCAGACATGCAAACAAATAGAATCAGACCCACAAACAAAGAAAGACAGACACTCTAGACATTCCAACTAACAAAGACAAATACTTGGACTAGCAAACACCAACCCAGACATGCAAACAAATAGAATCAGACACACAAACAGAGAAAGACATGCACTTTAGACATTCAAACCAACAAAGACAAATAGTTGGATTTGCAAACACCAATCCATACATTCAAACAAATAGATTCAGACATACAGACATAGACAGAAAGGTACTTTAGACAATCAAACCAACAAAGACAAATTCTTGGACTCGCAACCACCAGCAAAGACATGAAAAATATAGCATCAGACACATAAACCGATAAAGACAGGCACTTTAGACATTTAAACAAACAAAGAAAAATTCTTGTACTTGCAGACTTCAGCCCAGATATACAAAAAAATATAATCAGACACATAAACAGAGAAAGACAGACACTTTAGACATTCAAACCAACAAAGACAAATTCTTGGACTTGCAAAAACCAACCCAGACATGCAAACAAATAGATTCAGACATACAAACCGAGAAAGACAGACACTTTAGACATACAAACCAACAAAGACCAATTCTTGAACTTTCAAACACCAGCCCAGACATGCAAACAAATAGATTCAGACATTCAAACAGAGAATGACGGGCACTTTAGACATTCAAAATAACATAGACAAATTCTTGGACTTGCAAACACCACACCAGACATGCAAACAAATAGATTCAGATATGCAAACAGAGAAAGACAGGCACTTTAGACATACAAACCAACAATGACAAATTCTTGAACTTGGAAACACCAACCCAGACATACAAACAAATTGATTAAAAAAAGTATCTATAAAAACTGTGGGGCCCGGGGGGCCTTTTGGGGCTCGGGGGCATTTGGGGCCCCAGAGGGGTCTGCGGAGACCCGGGGGCATTTGGGGTCCAGGGGGTATTTGGGGGTCCGGGGGCATTTGGGGGGTTCAGGGGCATTTGGGGGGCCGGGGGGCTTTGTGGGCTCGGGGGTATTTTGGGGTCCAAGGGCATTAGGGGGCATGGGGGGCCCCGGGGGCCCATTGGGGTTGGGGGGCCCTTCGGGGTTGGGGTAGGGGACCTCACAACACTGTTCAAATGGAACTTGTGTATTATAATGACCACAGAGTTTCACCCTAAAATCATCTTATAAATCATCTTCTAAAATCATCTTCTAAAATGTCTCAAACTGTTTCGCCCAAATATTCCCTTAACGTAATTTCTGCGTGTTCCTTTTGTTTTGGCATACCTGCGCTGTCACATTTGATATTCCTATGAAACCCTTTCCCACGTTATTTTCTTCATCTCTAATGTGTTCCTAGCTACACAAATTATGGCTTCGATAGAATATTAATTTATCCCTCAGACCTAAAGATAAAAGAAGCCATATTTAAAAATAGAATATCAATTAATCTTTGTCACTAAAGATCAGAGAAGCCGTACTTAAAAATAGAATTTATATCTCTTTAGAGTCCCGTATAATTCCTAGGAAACAAGTGATGTCATTTCTAATTCCCCTTTCGTAGATCAATAATTCACCTCGATTATGTAAACCAATTTCTCGTAAATTTAGTTCTTCTAAATTCCCTGAAAGGTTCAGCTTAATACCCTTAACTATTCCTGGGGTATTTCGGACATACCGTTTGAAAACCAGAATGTATGTGGTGTTTCTTAATTATTTCAACATGACAATCAGCATTTCATGAAAGTTTCACCTTATTAATCTTAGCTATTCCAGCGATATTAGAGCTACGCCCATTAATAACAGGAATGCACGGTCACAGGCTGTGGCAGTCGCAAGCAGCCCCAGTCTTAATTGCATCTGCAATAGTAGTAGTCTTAGCCTTGCAAGTTTAAAGTTAGTACCCTTAGCCGTTCCTAAGATATTGTACATTCTTCTTACGGCAAACCTGAATGCACACACAATCTTCTAATTTAGTTCAGCTTGCCACTCAAGATTTCTTAAGGTTTCACCTTAACACTTATCTTTTATCAACAATCCAACGACCGAACATTTCTCATATATAAGTTAAAGTAGTTCCAAGCCAAAGTAGTTGCACTCGCAATTAGTTTTAGTCGCAGTTGTAGGTAGTTGGCATAGCAAGTAAACTTAATTGCAGTTTCAGTAGTAATATCCATGAAAGTTTCAAGAATATGCTCTCAATTGTTCCTGCGTGTTACGGTTATATTGCAGATACACCTTTTTGATGACCTGAAAGCACATATTTAAATATACCCCTCAGTAATCCCGAAATTTCATCTCAATACCCTTGGACATTTGGGACATACTGAGGATAAAATATTCCCCACTTTTCGAATTATAGATCCTGCATGTAAAAACATAAAATTCTAAAATTTTCTATTTCTTGTCGTAGGAGCTCTGGGGGAATGGCATATCTGGAGGTATAATTGTAAGTCCTTTTGACAATTTTGAACAAATTGGTCTTCAAAAATTCTATTAGTTTCGAGGGAAGAGCGCCTAACATGGTAAGAGGGGCTGGTTGCCCTCCGATTACTCTTCAACATCCCTCTCAACATGCTCTGAAAGTTTAAATCCATACCCCTAGCCGTTCCATAGATACTTTTGGTACTCCATATACCATCTGGCATATGGTGTGTTTCGATTTTGTTTGATATTTCCCTTAACATTTTCTAAAGTTTCATCTCAATACCCTTAGCCTTTTTAGAGACTATTTTGAACATGTCTATTCCCCAACAGCAAAGCTTGTACATAAACAATGGTAATTCTATAACTTACGACCTTTGTACCAGGGATTTGGGGAGTTTTTTAATCCCTATAGACATAGTTGTTTGAACGTTAGACTACATTGCACAAGATTGCTATTTCAAAGCTTTGATGAGATGTCTTGGAGGACGGTAGCTAAAAAAGGCATGGGAGGAGGGCTGGTAGTTTTACAGCCACTTCTCTACATCCTTAACGGTTAAAAAAAAATACTGCACTTTTTTGCAGTGTTCTATTTTCTTGAAGTATTTCTGCTTCAAATAATCAAAATATCTATGCTCAAATAAACTTTCATCCGTCAGGTTTTTAGATATAGTCATACAATGCTGTGAATAATTCAGAAATTTGAAACAAAAATATATCTTTCTATTATTATTAATTTCCTGAGTGGACAATTGAAGCTCATTTCAACCTTGATTTTAAAATGTAGAAATGTCTTATTGAGGAAAACAAGTGGAGAAGGGAAATGAAGAGAAAAGAGGAAGATTATAGCTGGAATCAGCCCAGTTTACTTTTATATCTTCTAGTAAGAGAGAAAAAGAAGTGCTTAAAGTAGAAACAATTAAATTAATATCAGAGGCAGCCTTGCTAACGCGGTACAACTGTAACGTTTTCGGTACAGTTTAGAGGTCCTTGTACTTTGCGGTACGTTTGAAATATTTTTGGTACAAAACCCCTTCTCCTGTACATTTTTGTTTTACTCTTTCTTTTCTTGCTTGGATTCCAGGGTTGGAACACCCACGGCCCCTTTGTGACTTTCTATTAAGACTTGTCATTTAATGTGATTGTTTTTTTAGATACCACTCTTACATTATTGTTTTAGAATGATCCTATTTCCCAAAAATTGAGAACACAGTGTGTACCCAGTTTTACAAGTCTCTATGTTAAGCAGGAGCTTAAACCTGACTAAAAACGTGAATCCAGAAGTACCATCCATGAATTAGCTGAAAATGATATAAGAGAAAAAGAGAAAGGTGAAGAAAAGCCAAAATCTTCCAAATATGACGCCTGTGAGAAGAGTTTTGTTTCTTGTTACAATTTATCTAAACACCAAAGAAATCATACTGGAGAACAACTCTTTGAATGTCATATATATACGAAAAAATTTAGTCGAAAATCCCCGAATGAAATCTTTGTTGGTTTTTTAGTCAAAAATCCCGATGGCTGATCATCAAAGAATTCACACTGGAGAAAAGCCTTTTGAAGGTGAAGTGTGTGGGAGATCATTCAAAACAAGCTCCATTTTATCGAGTCATCAAAGGGTTTTTCAAGCCGGGCAAAGATCTTTCGTATGCGATGTCCTCAAGAAAGGCTTCTCTAGTAGCCACAATTTAACCAGACATCAAAGAACTCATACTGGGGAAAAACCTTTTAGTTGTGATATATGTGACAGTTGTTTTATTTCCAGTCGTGATTTATCTATACACCGGAGATCTCACACTGGGGAAAGTCCTTATGAGTGTGACATTTGTGAAAAAAGTTTCACTAATAATCAGAGTTTATCAATTGATCAAAGAACACACACTGGAGAAAAACCTTTTGAGTGTGATATATGTGAAACAAGTTTCATTTCTAAAGAGACTTAATTTATGTATTAACGAACTCACACTGGACAAAACCCTTTCCAATGTTATATATTTAAGAAAAGCTTCCCCTCTAGTTCTAATTTATCAAAACACCAAAGAAGTCATACTGATGAAAAACCATTCGAGTTTGATGTATCTGAAAAAAGTTTTACTTCCGGTCATATTTTATCTTTACATCGAACAATTCATGCTGGAGAAAAACCTTTCGAGTGTGTTGTTTGTGGAAAAAGCTTCACTTCTAATCAGAATTCCATCAACGAACTCAAACTGGGGAAAAACCTTACAAATGTGATATCTGTGAGAAAAAATTCATGAGAAGCTCCAGTTTATATGCTCACCGTATAGTTAGGTACATAAGCGCCACGTTTGTGCATCCGATGGTAAAAGCATGAAGTTTGACAGACATGTGCAAAAAATATGGATAATCTAACTGGGGGCAGAACCACATTTTCCGACGAGATCATCGTGCCGTTTTGCGTTTTTCCGCGCGGGAAAAAAATCTGACTTTTAGAGTGAAAAATTTTTCTTTCTGATCAGAGGGTTGTTTCTGACTAATTTGTCTCTCCTGATCCCAAAAATGGGCATTCTTTCCAATTCCTGGCTACTGATTTATCATCATTTTCATCACTACGCTCCATGCACTTCTGAGTAATTTCCGCTTTCTGATTTTGTATTTTTCATCGTAATCGCGTAGAAACTGGTGAACATTTTACGGAAAATGGAAAGAATCGACTAAGTCGCAAATTCAAATTTGTCTCCAAGGTTCAACGCTACTTTGCGTTTTTCCACGCTAATTTTTAGAATGAGCGATGACCGAGTTTAAGATCTCTTTTCTGACTAATTCGAGTGTTTCAATTCCAAAAATGTGGTTATTTTTGCTCCCGGATTCTTGGTTCAGGATTTACCAGTTTCATAACCACAGTTTCTATGATATGCTTTAACAAGAACTCATACCCTCCTTATAACATTCCGAAGAGATCATACGTTTTAGACTGTAAGTAATTAATTGCCGTTTCAGGTCTCCTCAATAAGCTTTCAGTAGAAAAAAAATTCTTCAACTCAATCAGCTTGACTTAAGTAACTTTGGACGGAAGAAGTTTATTATTATGATGATAAAATATAGAATACTAAAGTACTTCAGGTATTTCAAAATAGTTAAACAATCACATGGATCATAGGAATAAAATAGAAAATTTCGACTTGTTTCATCCTAAAGATTGCTAAAAAACATAATGAGGGTCTAACAGACACAATTCAGGTCGAAATGACCTTCTGACAATTAAAGCTGGAAAAAGTGCACTACTGAGTGTACTGATTATCACAACCTTTGCACGAACAGAGATCTGTGTATTTAAGGGAAGCTTTTGCACATTTGCACCTATTTTTGCACTATGTTTTACAGCCAAAGTTGAGCAGTTCTTTGCAAATTGTCGCTGCCTGAGGAAGATAAGTCCAAAAAAGCTCCCAGCTTTCGTCATGCTTCACCCAGCCGTATAAACCTGGATCCAGTGGGGAAAGTTCCGGGCAACACGATGATGCCCATATCTGAGCCTGCACGTAAGTGCACTTGGTATGCTGCTCAAGAGCAGCCACGGTTGGGGGTAGTCTTTCCATTCCGGGGGTTTTTCGTTTGAAAAGCTCCATCTGCAGACAGTTGACTTCAGACAAGCCACTTGATTTTTCGTAAAGAACGACAACGAATAGCTGGATGTCTGTAAAGTGACAATCTAGGAGCGGGGCTTCTGATGTACTCAGAGTAACGAAAGTCGGAAGAATGGAGTCCACAGCTTTCCATGTCTTCCAAAGACTACACTTTGCATGAAAAGCAAAAGAAGAAGTCGTATCGCATCCAGAGACGCATGCAAAAAGAGAAGTCTGCTAGACCTGTCAGGTCCTAGACGATAAGTAATATCGTGAATGGGCAGTATTTTTGTATTTGATCCATGCCCATAGATGACAAACAGGTTTTCAATCTGAAGCTGCTGAAACAAAGCTGTTGCAATCACAACTACATCAAAATCAAAAGTTATGATGGCCATGAAGTTATAGTCACACTAAGCCTGATGGAAGGCTTGGACCATCATACGAGTGTCACCTTCTTCGTGGATGATAAGTGTGAGGCCTTCACGAAAAGTGATATCACGTGTTGAAATAACTGAGTTTCCAAAAGTGGCCACTACATAGATGGCCTGCGATTCCTGGACTACCATAGTCGCCAAAAAATATAAGAGTTGACTCTTGTTCTCAGTTGATTTCAAAAAGTCCCGCCAGTTCATCCGAGGAGCGGGGGTTCAGTCTATGATTTCCATTGCATAAGATGAAGTTCCTCTGTGTTCACGCACTCCATATTTTAGGCTATCGTCAGTATAGATGTCAAAGACAAGATCAATCCTTTGAACATCGGTTTGAGACTGATACTTTCTAATGTAGGTATCGAAGTTTGTGCGAGCGCATTCACCAAAACTAATTCCAGGCTTAAGAAGGATGAGGTTTATTAGAACAGACCCTTTTAGTACAGACCCTGTTCTAGTTTATTAGAACAGACCCTTTTTGACCGACTTGAAAAAGTCGGTCAGGTCTGCCCCTCTAACCTTGCAGCCTGTGTACAAAGAACCCTTTGACAAAGTGGATGTAGTATTCTCGTCAAAATTCCCACCGGCACTACCAGAAAAAGGCCTTTCTGTAGACCCCTAGAAAGTACGACACCGTCACGTTCAAAGGACTCGCAGAGACCGTCAGTTAAAAGATCACGCAATCTTATGAAGCGGCTGTATGAAATACTTAAACCTAACCTGTGCAGTGCGCCAATGTCTTTCCTCGACCTTCCTTCTTTGTGAACCAAAAAAGCAATGTCGATAGGCAGTGGTGTTTCTTGGCTGGAAATGTGTCTAGTTCCACAAGTATTCTCAGCAGTGTCGTCAGAGCGTCGGCGTTTGATGCCGTTGTACTTCATTAACTGAACAATCGTCAAGAAATCAGATACGGCAGTATATTGCTCAACACTTGGTCCATGCAACATCATCCACAGAAGCGTCAATAGCTAAAGCGAAACGGAAGCATGTTGACTAGCTCTATCGAACGTTTCACCGTACTCAAAGGTTTTGTAAAATATATTTCAGCGAAAGATACGTGAGACCCTTGCCAAGATATCAATTTCATCCTTACTGATATCTCCACCATTGACATAGTGAAAGGCAGCGTCAATATTGTGCTTGAAAGCTAGAGAAACATATTTGCTGTTCTTTTTCGTTTCCATCAAATCATAAACCAACTGCAGAAGTCTTTCTTTAAACTATGTTTAATGCATCTTCACTTCGCTCCTAACCCCAGGGCTGAGAAGTTTGGTTTGGTGTTCAGTATTCAGATCTGTAAATTTGAAACTAAGGCTCCCATGCCTGCTTTCTCCTTCTAATATATTTACTAACTTTGAAAAATCCAAGCATTCTTTATTTTTGTTGTGGCTTTTGGATGACGTAGGCTTTTGAAAAGGTCTCAAACGGTTGTAAAATTTCACTTGACAACTTTGCGAGCACTCTTAAGTTCTTCAGGGTCGTTGCCACTTCTTTGACCCTGTCGTGGACAATTATAGTCATGACGTTATGAAGTCTAAGTTATTACGTTACGTCACAAAAAAGCACATTTAAGTTACCACACTATGAACTTTAATTTCTGCCAATCTTGTGAAACCTCTCTTCCCACTTTTGGTTTCGTCCGTATTCGTTTCCATTTTTCGCTTCGGACCCACTTTACGGCATTCAATTTTTGAGGCGTTATACTCAGCATGATTTATGCCTGAAAGCACTTCAAACTTCAAGTGTTTCACTGATTGAGAGAGGACCTTCTTTAAGTCGGCTCAAACTACGCAAACTTGACGCAGCGAACTAAACAGAACTTGACGCAATGAACTAAACTGCGTCAAGTTCTTTTCAAGATTTTCATAGCTTATCTTGGCCTTTGAAGGATTATGGAATGAACGAACGACGTCTGTAGACTTCCCAGTTTCTTGGCAAAGAACACACAATGTCCAGTCCGTAGAGAGCCTTCGGCTGTCCAGTAGCACAGGTGTTGTTACACGATCAAACTTGAGCATACTGCCTGAAAAAATGGTTGTTATAAACAGTGAAAAACGCGAGAAAGAAAGAGAGAGAGATTTCAGTCAAAAGCTTAATTTTTCGATTTCTATTCTTCCTTAGAAGTTATCAGGAGCTGGTGAAAAAACGATATTCGTGGTTTCGTAGATCAAACTTCTTGTCGTTCCATAGTTTACCTCTAACTAGACGCAAACGGATGGCAGTTGAAAGCCAAAAGTGGGAACAGGAATCTTCCTTGTTGTTAATGAGTACTACTTTGCTTTATCAGTTTTACTATTTTTTCAAACTGCTTTCTTCAAAGCGAAAATATCATAAGAAATTTTGTCGGTGCGCAAAGTTTCAGGAAATTTGTCTGTGCGCGACTCACATACCTCATATCTCTTTTATACTTAAGGCGGAAAAGACTATTAGTCACGTGGTGAGACTTTAAACAACATCAAGAAATCACAGGAGCGGCAAAACTATAGTCTTCTGTATATTGTATGTCATGATATGGAGACATTTATAAAAGAAAATAGCACTTATTAAAGGTAAATTGTCTGTTACTTGTTCTCTTTTCTTATGCTTTCTCTTTAAAAAGTACATGCCACGTAGATTTTCTTCTTTTCTTTGTTAAACCTACTAGCGATATGAGGTATTTCGAGTCACATTTTGAAATCCGCAAATGGTCGATTCATTCAGACCACAGTCGTCACTTGCATATTAAGATGAACCAAAGTTTTAAATGTAGAAGTATGAAAGACAGTCTTCACCCGTCGATGATGAAATTGATGACAACTCAGTAATGGATGGCTGGATATTAAAAGTAAGCACATTTTTATACTCAGCATACTCAATTTAGCCATAAAAGATACCCTAAGTGCATTTACTACCTCAGTATACAGAAAAAAAGTACGACACACGATGATGAAAATGAATGAACGATGATGATGAATATTTTGAACAAAATGACAACCCAAAATTTCGATCGGATGTATTTAAGGGAAAAGGGAGTAGGAGGGGTGCCTAGTTACCCTCCAATCACTGACGAGTCTTAAAAATGGCACTAAAACTTAAAATTTCAGATCAAATGAGTTCCATTGAGGTTTTTACAACAACTTCTTCTTTAAAAAGTGCATTGGTCAGAGTAAGAAATACATTGTGCCAGCTTTGCTCTTTATTTAGGTAGCGCAATAGCGCTGCCTATGATAAAAGAAAATCCGTTAATATTGAATAGTCTTTTACAACGTTACTACAGATTGGTTTGAACTCAAATTCACGATTTCTAGAAGAATCCATCACCAGTGTATTGAAGTAACTGACTTTTAAGTAAACATTGTCAAATTTACTATGTCTAAACACCAACTAAAGAACAGATGAGGCTCCAATGGAGGAAGAGAGAGCATTAGATTTTGTCAAATATCCTTTCTTTTATCTCCATTATAAAAAATGGACACATATTGTTACCACCCCCATCTACATTTTTGTGAATTGGTGCCACTGGTACTCTTTGGTTTTGTTGGCAGAAAGGCCAACAAAGATAGTCTACCAGTTGATGTTATTTTCAGAACTTATACGATTAAGTCTTCGTCTAAGATTATGTACCTCAGCCTTCCAATGTGTAGCGATCTTAAAAAAACTCGCGAGTGCCTTGTTTCGTTGTTCGCTGTAAAGACACGCAGAGCTTATGAAATTCTCGTTTCAATGAAGTGCCACTTTAACCGTTTTCTACTCGCAAGGGTGTAAAACGCTTTTGTTTTGCCGCATGTGCTAGCCATATTTTCATTTTGGAAAAGATTTACTTCGTCTGATCGCTGCAGTATTCTGTGTACTTTCTACAGATATGGCAAGTATCTGCTTGTCTTCCAATTTGGATGAGTATTCAAAAATATCACTGAATTATGGTATAGATAATCCGCTGATAGCTGTACCGAATCAACGTGCTCGATTTGCAAAGGCATTTGAACCAAGCCACTCTTCGTTATACGTCGCAGGAACGTAAATTTGTAATTTTACTTTTCTTTTTTTAATCTTGTTTTTCTGCAGTTGAGTTTTCTTTGGATATTTTGTTGTTATTTTTTTTTCTTTTCTTGTACTCCATTTACAACATTTTGTATGTTAATAATGGGTAACAAAATAATAATAATAATAATAGTCTTTTTGTACCGAAGAAATGCAACTATTTCTATAGAATTACTTCAGTTTTTCTTAGGCGACTCAGGGTTTGCCGATTCATCAAATTGTCCATACCTAATTTTATTTGACGTCAATATACCTGCAAAATGTCCTCTATAATGTGTCTCCACAAAATTAAGCTGTTGTGGTATTTTCAAGCCATGGTTCTTCGTTTTGCTGCTCTCTGTCTGCTGAACATTATTATAACTTTGTATAAATCAAAAACTACTGATTAAATATGGAGTTTTTAAATGTTGTTATCAAAATCAATTCCCACTTTTTGTTTCGAGTTGAAAGTTTTGTTCAATAGGATTGAGGAATAGATACTAACATCCACATCCAAAAAACTGAAATATCAGAGTACTTGAGATGCTAAACGTTTCTCTGGCCCGACAACCAACTATATTCTTAAAATTAAAAATTGTAGATGAAAAAAGGAGTAGTTCTCCACATGTTCGAAAAAGTTGTCACTTACAGTTGCAAGCAGTTTTCGAAACTAAAACGGAGAACAGAATTTTTTTAACCCTTTTAAGCACTTATAGTGTCTCAGTTTTATAGTTCTTGATTATTCTTAAGAAGAGATACTTCTTGGCTCGCAGCAAGCAAATCAGCTTCAAAAAAAGAAAGATGAAGTTCCTGGTTTTATTGATCAACAAAATTGAAGAGCTAGCAAAAAAGTTTTGAGGCGTACCTTTCGGAAAATTACGAATGGCTGATAGCTTCTTTATTGAAGTGCACCTCAGAAAAATTGACCCATGGCTGTATACCTTAAAGAACAGCTAAGTTCTCAAATGAGGAAAAAAAGCTAGAGGCGTAAAGGGGACCCATGTCCCATCTGTGAGCTTACCCGGTAAGTTAGAACTACGGTTATCCAAGGATTCTTCATCAGTATTTTCCCCCGTCGCTCTTTTTTCCGAAAAATACGTTTTTCAAAGAAAAGTAAATGCCATTTTAAACTTAAGCTCAGCAGATACAAATACCTTTTAAAATTCAAACTCAAAACGACCAGAAATTACTATTACAGAATAAATGAAACCCAAAACGAACGGAAATTAAATAAGCAACCATAGCAAAAAACATAAAACAAGTAATAATAAAAAATGAATGAATAGAGCTTAAAGTGAGTAAAGCTTAGATTGAACATCAACTTCAAGCTTAAAACAAAAAAAAATATTTCCTTATTGAAGTATAAATGAAACTTAAAACGAACAGAAATTAAAAAAAACAATTAATGCAAAGAGACATACAATAGATATTAAGGTCAATTAATAAATAAATCATAAAACGAACAAAATCATAACAAATAAGGGTTTGGGTAGGACCTCCTTCTCTGGCTGTAAAAGTCTAAAACCTACTGCGTCATTGGTGCTTTACTGGAAACAAATTTTATGACAAATATCTTTTTTTTTGCTTAATATTGAAAATAAACATTAAAATTATAGTAAAATTTTTAATTGGTGAACTGTCAGCAATTAATATCATTATACATCAAATATTCAGTTTAACTTATTAACTCTTTTTAAAGTTGTTAAGGACTAATATAGTTTCACTACAGATAAGTGATAAGATACTACCTCCTTTCCTAACTGTAAATAAAAAACAATAGCCTACCGCGTCATTGGCGCTTAACTGAATAAGAATTATATTGCAAATATTTTCTTTTCCATTTCTTACATCACTGAAAATAAAAATACAATTACAGTAAAATAAATGCTTGAACTGATGGATCTTTCAATATTTAACATCATTATACATCAAATATTCGATTTGATGTTGTTTGTATTTTCCAAGACTATTCAAGACGGATGTAGTTTTCAGTAAAGCACCAATGTCGCAGTAGGTTTTAGACTTTCACAGTGAGAGAAGAAGGTCATATCCAAAATATTGTTTATGGTAATTTTTGTTCATTTCAAGCTCGATTTGCATATTTTATTGAAGTTTCACTCGTTTTAAGATTTATTTATTAATTTACATTAATATCTATTGTATGTTTGTTTAATTTCTGTTCGTTTTAAGTTTCATTTATACTTCAATAGGAAAATATTTTTTTTCGTTTTAAGCTTGATTTTCATATTCAATCTAAGCATTAAACGCTTTAAGATCTATTTATTCATTTATATTATTACTTGTTGTATGTTTTTGCTATGATTGTTTATCATATAGAGGGGGGGGGGGGGGTGTTTCGATACAGTAGTTTTTATTATCTGACATTTGAATTATTTTTAGCGAAATGAACATGCGTAAAGGAGTTTTTGTTAAAGAAAATATTTGTCATTAAATTAGTAAACAGTAAAGCGCCAATGACTCATTAGGTTTTAGACTTTTACAGTGAAAGAAGGAGGTCATACCCAAACTCTTGTTTGTGGTGGTTTTTGTTCGTTTCAAGCTTGATTTACATATTAAATTTAAGTTTATCTCGTTTTAAGATTTATTTACTTATATAATTTACCTTAATATCTTTTGAGTGTTTGTTTGCATTGATTGTTTATTTAATTTCTGTTCGTTTTAAGTTTCATTTGTACTTTAATAGGAAAATTTTTTTTTTCGTTTTAAGCTTGATTTTCATATTCAATCTAAGCATTACTCGCTTTAAGACCTATTTATTCATTTATATTTTTAATTGTTGCATATTTTTGCAATGATTGTTTATTATGTGGGGGGGGGGGAGGATTGTGTCGACACAGGAGTGCTTATTATCTGACCTTTGGAATATTTTTAACGAAATGACCATACGTAAAGGAGTTTTGTTATGGGATCTTTGAACTAATTTTAACAAAATATCTATTTCAAAATTTTTATCTGATGCATTTAGGGCGTGAAGAAGGGAGGCTTGTTGCCCTCCGATCTCTTTTGACTGTTAACAATTGAAAAAGAAATTTCAATTTCCCATGAAATGAGCGCTCTCAGAAGTTTATTCGAGCATCCCTTCCATAAGAACTATATATGTCCTTTAGAGCAGTACTCATAACGCCTGCTTCCGGGGCCTGGCGAGTTCCGTCTGACACAGAAATTAGTCTTATCTGACCTTTGAACTATTTTTAATGAAATGGGTATTATAACTATTTTATCGGATGGTCTTGGGAAAAAAGAGGGCTAGTTGCCCTCGGATATCTTTTGACCCTTAAAAATTGAACCAAAACTTTCAATTTACAATCAAATCAGCCCCCTCTGAAGTTTATTCAAGCATACCTCTTATAAGAACCATATAGCCCCCAGGAAAACACTTACAACACCTATCCAACGCTCTAGGGGCGTGTTTTTTATCTAATTTTTGTACAAATTACAAAAAACTGGCTATATCAAAATGAAGGGTTAATACATAATAAACGACTCTTTACATTTTAATGCTAAACAACATTTAATTTGCATAAAAAAGGCAAATCATTTAGATAATATACACAAAGAAAGTTAAAACTATAAAATCACAAAAGGCAAACTGTCCAAACAGACACATTTCAAAGCTATTAGCATTTTTTGTTTCATTATGCTGTCATAATTACCACATCAGAATATCTGGCTGAAATAAGTCTCTTGTTAAATACCCGCCCTACCACAGTTTCTGCGGTGGTTTAAGATTTTCCTTTTCTGTTGCTCTCTCTGTTGTCCCATAAACTACTTGGGCCACAGTCTGTTCTGTTTCATATTTGATTCAAGAAGAGCATCTAGCTGACTTGACAAAATAAGAAAGAATTAAACTAAACTAATAAGACAAGGTAATTTATTTTGCTAAGATGGAAACAACTGAATAGCTAATGTACTAGGTCGATTTGTAGGAATCAAAGGCTACTATGATCAGCATTGAAAAACATAAACAATTTTGGTCACTTCACTTTCATCAATGGATCTAAAGAAGCTAAGATATAATACACAGTGGTGAGACACAATCTGTAAGACTGGTTGCAGTCTTTGGATATAAATCATTTTAGAATAAGGATATGGACATGAATCTAAATTCAGTCGTATACATGACATGCTGTTTTTACAACTTCTTATAGGAATTAACAATTTACCAAGAATAATAAATTTATCTCTAATCCTTCAAGCATCATAATTACTAATGGTGCCTGGCTAATACCCATGGCGAAAACTTCCTTAGCAGACAATCATCACAAAAAATGCTTCCTACACATAAAGTTGAGCAAAGAAAGGGATAGAAAGATAAATGACAAGAAAGAAGAAAAGATGGAATTCTGGAACATTATACCAACATATTAAAATGAAACAATTAAATGAAAAACAAATGAGAGATGGGACCTAGGATTATACCTGACAGTCCTCACAAGGCCGGACTCTTAAACTGAAATGTTTCTTTGTCCCTTAAACATTACGCCTTAGTTTTGCTTACCATTGCTTTGTCCTCCTGTTTGACCTCTTTAGACTCCTACTTGACCTCTAGGCTAGAGACGCAAACTAGCGTTCTGAATAAATTAAAATGAAGACGTTTTTTTTTAAATTTTCCGTTACTTGAGGACAGCTTATAATATAATTGAAGAACATTCATTCAACCTGCTTTTATTTCCTTTTCCTATCTTAGAAATAATGGTTAGGCGCAATATATTATATCGTCAATACTGTATATTGTATTAACAATATTGTATACTGCATTAATAAAATAATATTGTATTAACAATAAAGAGTAAAACGCAATGAGGAAGTTTTAAAGCCAATAATCTTCAGAACGTAGAATTCAAACATTTTGGCTTTAGATCTAATAAATGGAGTGTAGGGTAAGAACTAGGGTAAGAACATTTAGGGTAAGAAAAGTTTAGTCATAGCGGGTTTTGTTTGGTTGAGGTGCAAATTTAAGTTCTGAGAAATTTTTTTCTCATTGTAAAAGACTTGTATGGCTTTTATCCTGTATGGGTTATTCAATGGCTGCTCAAATTCAAAGTAGCAGTGTGAATTCTCTGATGCCTATTTAAATGTGAAATGTTGATAAAGCTTTTATTGCAAATAATGCATATTTTGAGGTTTTTTCCCAGTGTGAATTCTTCGATGCACGTTTAAATTTGAAGTACAGGAAAAGCTTATGTCGCAAATATCACACTGAAAGGGTTTTTCCCCAGTGTGAATTCTCTGATGCACATTTAAACTTGAACCTTGGGAAAAGATTTTATGGCAAATATCACACTCGAAGGGCTTTTCCCCAGTGTGAATTCTCTGATGCCTATTTAATTGTGAACCGTCGGAAATGTATTTGTTGCAAACATAACACTTGAAGGGTCTTTCCCCAGAGTGAATTCTTTTATGCACATTTAAAGCTGCAGCCTGGTAAAAGCTTTTATGGCAAATATCTCACTTGAAGGGCTTTTCCCCAGTGGGAATCTTTTTTTTTTGCATATTTAAAGTTGCAGCCCGAGTAAAGCTTTTATGGCAAATATCACAGTCGAAGGGCTTTTCCCCAGTGTGAATTGCCTGATGCCTATTTAAATTTGAAGTGTCGGAAAAGCTTTTGTTGCAATTACCACATTCAAAGGGCTTTTATCCAGTGTGAATTGCCTGATGCCAATTTAAATGTGAACTGTTGATAAAGCTTCTATTGCAAATAATACAGTTGCGAGGTTTTTCCCAGTGTGAATTGCCTGATGCACATTTAAATTTGAAGTGCAGGAAAAGCTTTTGTCGCAAATATCACACTTAAAGGGTTTTTTCCCAGTGTGAATTCTTTGATGCACAATTAAAATTGAAGCTCGAATAAAACACTTCTGGCAAGTATCACATCTGCAGAGATTTTCAGCACAGTGAATTATTTGATGTCTCTTTGATAGTTCCGCTCTGGAATAAGTTATGCTATAAGAAACACACTTGAAAGGAATACTCTCAGTGATTATTTTTTGATCCTACTTAATTTATCAGAAAAGCTCCGTGCCATGTAAGTTAGATGAAAAAAAATTACAACAAATGAAATATGAAGTTTCAATGCTTGGATATTTCACGATTTATTCTAGCAATAAATAATATAAAAAAGATTCCATTGTAAGCGTACAAATGGAGCTATTACATTTCAAATGGAATTAAAAGCAAACTAGCTGGCGGTATAATCAGAGTATAATGAGTATATTTCAGAAATATAATCAGCATATTTCAAATGGATCAGAAGATGGATGTAAAAGGGTTCAAAAGGAGGAACATTTTTTTCATTTGAGTGCCCTTGAGTAAGTGCAAATTTTAAACAGCCACAAGCAGATTGGTGTAGATTTTGTAGCTGGAATCAAGTTATAAAATGGCTTTTATCTGAGCACTTCAGTTTATTTATACGATTTCGCGTATTTGAAATCTTTTACTGAAATACGATCTTGACACAATAGTTCAGTAACCAAAGACGATTATTACAGGCTTTTTTAAACTATTTATTTTAATACATTTATTAAAATTGATTTATCCTGCAAATATTTATTAAAGTAGGCCACATATTCTTAAATACTTAAGATTTGGCTGTTGTTTTAACACATATGGAAAATTAAGACATACGGAAAACGCTAACTTTTAGTTTAGAAAGACTCATTCTTTTCCTAAAATGAGTTGTCGGATGATCATTCAAATAGAAGATAATATTAAATACTTTATGTCTAGATGGTTCTGGTAAGGCTAAATGGAAACTGTATGAGTTCTTTGATGTCTAATGAAACTGCTCTATTCAGTAAAACTATTCTAAAAGTTATTACATTTATATGGCCTCTCACCTGTATGCACTCTTTTGTGCTTATTCAAAGCGCCTGATTCAGAAAAACTCTTCTGACATATATCACATTTATATGGTCTCTCACCAGTGTGTAATCGTTGGTGCTTATACAAATTACAAGAGACAGGAAAACTCTTCTGACATATATCGCACTTATATGGTCTCTCACCTGTATGCACTCGTTGGTGTGCATTCAAAGTGCCTGATTCAGAAAAACCCTTCTGACATATATCACATTTATATGGCCTCTCACCTGTATGTACTCTTTGGTGCTTATTCAAAGAGCCTGATTGAGTAAAACTCTTCTGACATATATCGCACTTATATGGTCTCTCACCTCTATGCACTCGTTGGTGCTTTTTCAAAGCGCCTGATTCAGAAAAACCCTTCTGACATATATGACATTTGTATGGCCTCTCACCTGTATGCACTCTTTGGTGCCTTTTCAAAGCGCCTGATTGAGAAAAACACTTGTGACCTACATTACACTTATATAGTCTCTCACCTGTATGTACTCGTTGGTGCTGGTTCAAAGAGCCTGATTCAGAAAAACTCTTCTGACATATGTGACATTTATATGGTCTCTCACCTGTATGCACTCTTTGGTGCGTTTTCAAAGAGCCTGATTCAGAAAAACTCTTCTGACATATATCACATTTATATGGTCTCTCACCTGTATGCACTCTTTGGTGCGTATACAAAGCGCCTGATTGGGTAAAACTCTTCTGACATACATTGCACTTATATGGTCTTTCACCTTTATGCACTCGTTGGTGCTTATTCAAAGCGCCTGATTCAGAAAAACCCTTCTGACATGTATGACACTTTTATGGCCTCTCCCCTGTGTGTAATCGTTGGTGCCTATCCAAATTACAAGATTGAGGAAAGCTCTTCTGACAGACATCAAATTTGTATGGTCTCTCACATCTATGTACTCGTTTGTGCTTATTTAAAGATCCTGTTTTCGAAAAACCCTTCTGACATACATGACACTTGTATGGTCTCTCACCTGTATGCACTCTTTGGTGCGTTTTCAAAGGGCCTGATTGAGTAAAACCCTTCTGACATACATTACACTTATATGGTCTCTCACCTGTATGTACTCTTTGGTGCGTTTTCAAATGGCCTGATTGAGTAAAACCCTTCTGACATACATTACACTTATATGGTCTCTCACCTGTATGTACTCTTTGGTGCCTATCCAAATTACTTGATAGAGAAAAGCTCTTCTGACATATACCACATTTGTATGGTCTCTCACCTGTATGCACTCTTTGGTGCGTTTTCAAAGAGCCTGGTGCAGAAAAAATCTTTTGACAAAAATTGCAGGTGTCACTAATTTCGGATTTTCCGTGTTTTAAAAGCAAATGCTGATTTAAATCATCAACATTTTTACACAAGCATATTGGACAAACTCCTTCATCGCCTAAATAATTTCCCACAAAGTTTGAGTGGTCTTCCATTACCGCACAACAAATTACACAGTGCTTACTGCTTGTTTTTGGGTGTAAATGCAACATATAAAAAAAATCCTCATTTCCACATGAAGAACATCGCCAGATGGATCTGCTCCATCTAATTTGCTGTTCAACTACTTTGCTGCTCAATTTCTTTAACAATACAGCAGGAATTCCTTTTTCGAGTTCGAGCTGTTTTGCAGCGTCTGAAAAGTGTACTGAAGTGCACTCTTTCTTTTTGGAATATACAGCGTGTTTATGACTAGAGCTATAACTTAAATCATATACATTTTCTGCTGTATTTGAGTAAACAGGCCCAGCATCAAATTCTTCATTTATTTTTGAATATCGTATTTCCTGAGACTCATTATCTGAAAACGGCAGGATAGCTCGGTCATCTAAAATAGAAGGCAGATTAAACTTCAGATTTCGGAATAAACTCGATATAGAAAAGCAACGACTTGTAAGAAATACTTTTCCAGGTTGCCAAGTTCCAAAAAGAATTCTTTTATTTAGTTTTAATCCAAAACAACAGAATTTTGAAGGATAAAAATTATTTAGAGAGAAAGAAACGTCATTTAAGACTACGAAACCAGAATGAAGACTATTGCAATCAATGCAACCAAATTTTTGAAATAAAAATAATTGCAGCTTGTATTATAAACCAAGATTATGAAGGAGGCAGCTTTCGTTTCAAATCAATTACCTTTTATTTATTTTTTCGGTTAGTGCTGCAAGATGGCAAATATAAAAATAAACCTTTGGGTTTAAGTAAACCCAGTATTAAAGGGTTCTTTAAACTATTGTTTTTGCACAGCAACTTTACATGGAATCGGTGGTTAAAGAGACTTCGGAGGGGGCTCATTAGATTGGAAATTAAAAGTTCTAGTCCTTTTTAAGAGCAAAAAGTGACCAAATAAGAACTCTTGCCACCCTTTTACCCCGTTACCTAGGATGAAAAACCCTTGCAGGCTCCGTGACAGGCCATAAATAATGTAGATGGTAAAGTATTTAAACATGCGTTTTATATTGGAAAAAGTAGGCTTGTGAAATATCTGAGGGTAAAAATATACCCAGAATTATTACGATGAATTATTTCTCTGTTTTGGGGTCAAGAAATACCAAAGTAGTCGGAAAAACTGATTAAAGTTCAAAAAGTAGGAGGGAGAGAGCGTAATCAAAATCACCCAGTCCCTAAATAAAATTTAAGCTGTTTCAATCATTAAATGATGACAAAATACAAAGCTAATAAATTTATTAATATTCACATCAAATACACCAAGGTGATAAAATCAACGCTACCATCCTTCCCTTATAAATTCCGCAATCAGTTTCGTTTAAATCAAATATTAATTTTATTTTCAGTAGTTCTTCCCAAGACTGATCGAGACACCTATAGTTTTCACTACAATCAAGAGTTTGGCTACTGCCCGTTTCCCCAACTGTGAAAGTTTTAATCCTGCGTATTTGGCGTTTTACTAAAAAACGATTTATATCACAAATGTTTTCTTTTGAACTTATTACAATATTGAAAATAAAACGAAAATTGTAGTGAAATAAAATCTTGAACTGATAAAGTTTCAGCAATTAACATCATTATATATCAAATATTCAGTTTAGTTCTATAAGTTTTCTCCATGACGGTTCAAGAGATACAGGTTTTAGTAAAGCGATGATGACGCAATAGGCTTTATACTTTTACCATTACGGAAGGGGGCAGTTGCTAAACTCTTGTTTGTAAATCATTTTTGTCCGTTTTAAGCTTGATTTGCACATCCAATTTAGGTTTCACTCGTTTTGAAATTTATTTCTTTATTTATATTAGTACCTCTTGTATGTTTGTTTGCTACGATTATTCAATTAGTTTCTGCTCGTTTTGAGTTTTGTTTATTCCGGGCCTACTACAGGTTCAAGTGGTGAAAAATGGGGACTTAGGGACCTCTTTTTAGTCAAAAAAAGGGACCTCTCTAGGGACCATTCTAGACGAAAATGGACCCCAAAACTCAGTTTTCAGAAAGCTTTTGAAAGAATAAACAGTGACACAACCGCAAATGACACTTGACTACGAAAAAAAGCATGGGAATGATCATCTGCAGACATGTCTCGATGATCAGAGGCCAAGTGATAATTAAGAAACCAACCACCTGAGAATCAGCTTGTTATGGGAGGAGCCTTTTCTTTCGAATACAAAAATTCAGATACAAAAATGTGATGAAAGGATAAGGGTACGGTAACTAGAACACATAACCTACTTGTTTCCATTTTTTTGCACTGCTTTATAATGGAACAGAGATGTGATCAGTAACTGTTTCTTTGACTCTAACTGCTGCTGGTTCTTTATGTCCCATCTATCATAGCCTGCGCTAGCTGTATCTCAACCATTCCCTTCTTTTCAGCGCCTTTTTTGAGCCGGTTATGAGCTTCCTTCAGAAACTCGTCTGTGGCCTGTTCCTTGAAACCACACGCTTCTTTTTTTGCGTAGAGAGATTTTTCGAGTCTCTATTCAGAACCTCTTTTCAAAGAGGTTTTAGCGAACTGCTGCTCTCTTAGCCGTTCTCTTGCCTCCGAATTCTGCCACTCTTTCTCAGTTTTTTCTTTCAAGGCTTTTCCTGCTGTAGGTACAAATCATAGCTCTTTCTAGCGGAGTTAACCAGTTTCATCAAGTCTTCAGGGACAGCAACATTTGGCGCACAACCTCCAAATCTACCCAACGTATCTATCACACACAGTTTTGCATTCCAAGATCGCTCATTCATCGAAGCTTTTTCTTTGCTGAGAACTCACCCAGAAAGGGAGAAACTCTCCTCAATGCTGCCAGACCCATGTGAAATGGCCAAAGCATTTTTTCACGACTTCAGACAAGTTTGGCTATTTTCCTCCCTGGATCACGTTGTCCCACTTGTCGTTGACCCTTCCTGACTCCAATGGAAGTCTGGAAAACTGGAATAGCTTAAACGCGTCAACTAAAATGTCTTTTTGCATCGCGATGGGTAACCTCCTGGCAGCATATATTAACTGTGAGCAGAACTGCTTTGAAACTTCATTGGGATGCAGAAAAATTAACACTTTCAATAACTGCTTTCTGCCGACTTCATCAAGGGTCGTTTTCCAGAATAAGGTCCAGGAGCATCAGTTAAAATATAAGCAAACTTAGTTTGCTCAAAGGAAAAGTTTTTGACCGCTGTATCCTGGGACATTTTTCCATTTACATCAGCTATTTCGTCTGTGGATTTCCCAAAATAGTCAGGCTCAATCATCTTCAGAGCTCATGTAATTTCTGCAATTGTTGTTTCAACCCACACTACGTAATGGACAGTTTTGCCAGTTTGCCGCTCTCCATGATAAATACTACCAGAGATGAAGCTGATTCGGGGTTAGCTTTTTGGTGACATTCGTCTTATGTTCAGCAAGTCTGACGTTCTGCAGTAAAGCGTAGGAGCGCTTATGGTGTTTTTATAATTAATAATATAATTATAAAATTATTTTATTTATGATATATACAATGCTATTTGAAGGGGCAAAAAAAAGATCTAAAGCAGTGGTTCCCAACCGATTTTGGGCCATGTCCCACCAAGGCATTTCTAGAAACCTGATGCCTCCTCACGAAATTTAAATTTTGTTACCCAAAATTCTACAAGTATCCACCTGAAGGAAGTTCAAAAGGCCATTAACTTGGTATCTTTTTTCGAGTTGTCCTCTAGGTGTATTTTATGCGAATGAAAATTTCTGTCTGTATGTAACACGTTTCCTACTGGACTGACGACGTCATCCTAATGGATGACGTCGTTGCAATATTATCATGTATCTGTTTTTTCGAAGGGTGTACGTCCTGCCTATGACCCACCCAAAATATTCCCATGCCCCTCGGTGGGGTGTATGCCCTATGTTGGGAGTCATGGATCTAGAAGCAAATTAGGGTTGTAATGGACAAAATAAGGTCTAGAAGAAGGCCATTAACACCCCTACTACACCCCAGTTATCCTAACCATATATTTCTGCCACAATAGGGTTTTTCGCTTGAATTTATGGTATTTGAAATGTCTTTTTCAATCTTAAAGTTCCAATATCATTCTTCATAAATTTTCACATTTTCCTTGTGGTTAGTTTGACTCAATTTTCAGTGCACACAAAAAGCATAAATGGACAAAAAAAACTCACTTGATTCTAAATTTATAGATATATAAAGACTGTGGATATTTGAAAACATACCCTCGCTCTTGATAGTTGATAAATCCAGTTTGGGAAAATCAAAATCAGGTTCAAGGTTTGTAGACGTACAAGATGAAACATTTGAAGCAATATCTTCCTGTTTAGGTGATGACACAGGATCTGTACTCCCAAAAAATTGTTTGTCCTCATTTGGGAATATGTCTTCAAATTCTGACAGAAATTAAAAAAATTAAATTCAGATTTAGAACCAACACTAGAAGGTAAATCTACCGCTCCTCTAACACTGAACGAAAGTTATTACAACTACTGACAACCTGCTGCAGCACTAAGCCAACATAGTTGTGCATGATCTTCATCCATCTAAACCTATTCAAAAACTCCGTCTTTTATAACCCTCCCTAGATCTCTCTGTAAGACTTCCTCTCACCCCATTCGGGGGCGACCTGCTTTCGTTGGTCCTATACAGTTGCCCGACAAGGACGAACTTGGGAAATGTGTCATCCTTCATCCGCAGATTGTCCTAGCCATTCTGTACTTTTAGCCCTAGAAAGCAGGATTGAACCATATTTTTTAATACCGCTCGCTGTTTGAAACATGGTCGGTCAGTCGGGTACCCAAAACAATTCATAGTCGATTTCCCGGGAAAATATCTAGCGCAGTGGCATCACAGTGGCTTCCAATATTTTAATCTTTGTGTAGACTTATCTTGCTATGCTACTTTTAACATCTTCACTGCACCCACCGTCTTTACTAATAATTAATAAAAAAAAATTTTTTACACAAATAAGTTTTTCAAAAAAAAAGTAAAGAACTCCATTAAACCAAAAATAAACAAAAATAGAACCAAATAATCTACCAAGCATACAACTGCCAAATACAGTACCAATAAATAAATGAAAACCAAAACAAACAGAAATTAAAATAAGTCAAACTCAAAACGAGCAGAAATTAATCTGAGTAGGGTTGTAAACCCTATGCTTTCTAAGAGCCAGAATATAATTTGTACTTTACCGAAAAAAATTCAAATGAATTTACTGAAAAATATGTGCATTGTCAGTTTAATATACATATGCTGATATTAATTCACTAAAATCTTAATTATTTTTTTATTTCTTAAAGTCATAAAAATGATAACATTTAA